>NC_088418.1:46678904-46978904 GCF_034236695.1 Oncorhynchus nerka | reverse complement strand
TGTATTTGATTTTAAAGATTTACTCGCAATGATTCTTCTCTGAAAATGCTCTCAAAATAGAAATGCTGCCCGTAACCAGCATGGCTGCTTCCAGTAGAATTTTCAATGGCGAATGGCTGTGTTTACGCTCGAGTTTCCCACAAAGGCCAGTCTTCCTGGATAGAACCATTACATGTTGCCGTTTACCTCGGCTCATTGGCTATCTACCAAGCTAGATTTCAAGACGATCAGTGGGCATTGGTCCGGAATACAGTCAATCAACGAAGAACTGGTCATATCGAGGTCGACAAGAAAAGAATAATAGTCAAGACCTCAGCGGAGTCAATCACCACCTTCCGGAGACACCTGAAACCCCACCTCTTTAAGGAATACCTAGGATAGGATAAAGTAATCCCTCTCACCCCCCTTAAAAGATTTAGATCAACTGTTCCACTGGATGTCATAAGGTGAATGCACCAATTTGAACTGGCTAAATGACTTAAATGTAAATGTATATCTTTGGTGTGCAATGAGGTCATAGTTTGGTGTGTTCAAATCAGTTCCTTTCGGTCAATATGTCCTGGGAAAAGAACCATGAAGTCTGGATTGCAATGAAAAGGATTGCAATGAAACCAAACATGGCTCGATAAATATCCGTTAAGAGTAATTACATCGAATGTTACGTCCAAAGTTGAAGAACACTGAATTTACGACACAAGCCGTTTACAAAATGTTTCGTGTTAGGCTATAAAAATGGATTATATCGAACAAAACAACAATTTGTTTCGTCGTGATCTTTAGTGTTGCCAAAAGAAGATCTTCAAAGGTAATTGATGAATTTTATTGCTATTTCTGACTTTGGTGACTAATCTGCTTGGCTGTAACTGTACGTCATGTTTTGTCTGCTGATCGATAATCGCATGGTTTGCTTTCGCAGTAAAAACGTTTTGAAATCTGACATGGTGGCTAGATTAACAAGAGGTTTAGCTTTCATTTTGTGTATTCTACTTTTGATTGAATTAAAGTTAAATATTTATAATTCAATTTCGGCAATTTTTTCGCTACGTTTCGCTAGCGGAACTCCTGTCCTAGTCAGGTTTTAAATCTACCCCATAATGACAAAGAAAAGTAGAAACGGAAATATCATATTTACATAAGTATTCAGACCCTTTACCTTTGGCAGCAATTACAGCCTCAATTCTTCTTGCGTATGACGCTACAAGCTTGGCACACCTGTATTTGGGGTGTTTCTTCCATTCTTCGCCACTCTGTCAGGTTGGATGGGGAGCGTCGCTGCACAGCTATTTTCAGGTCTCTCCAGAGATGTTCGCGCGGGTTCAAGTACAAGCTCTGGCTGGGCCATTCAAGGACATTCAGAAACTTGTCCCGAAGCCACTCCTGCGTTGTCTTGGCTCGTTGTCTTGGCTCTGTGCTTAGGGTTGTTTTCTTGTTGGAAGGTCCCATTCTGAGGTCCTGAGCGCTCTGGAGCAGGTTATAATTAAGGATCTCTGTACTTTCTCTCGATCCTGACTAATCTCCCAGTCCCTGCCACTGAAATAGGTGTGATATGCAAAGGGTGTGATATTTGAAAGCGAAAACCTGAAAAAAAATGGTGAAGTAGTCTTTCTTCCCACATTCTTTTTTGTTGTTGTCATGGTATCAACTATCATTTTTTCCCCCTTCAAATTCTGCCCTCGAGTATTCCGCAGAAAATAACACTTGGCACTTTGAAATCTGCTTTTACACTAAATCTATCCAAATCAATGGGTATGCCTGGTTCTGTATGGAATGCAGGCCCATTATGGGCCAGACGCCAGGTCATTATCAATTATTACCAAATTTGTTGAATATTTGTTGCGACCAAATGGGTTCCACTGAAACCCACAGAAAGTCGGCTGTATAGAGACTAAGTGTTTCTCCAGTGTTGTGCATACAGTATCTCTTCCCCCTCCTGCTGCATTGACTATAGCCCCGGGTCTCCATCTGTCATGACATGAAAAAGTGTGCATTAACGTCCCACACAAAGGCTCTCACAGCGGGACTGCCGCAGTCCTTCCCAGCCCACTCGCCCACACAAAGGGTATACATTACACAGACTTTTTGCTGAAATGCACTTCGCTGCAGACGCTTATGACTAAATGTTCACCCCTGAGGGGAAGTGAAGGAGTAAAATAAAGGGACCCAGGTGGAGACGAAAAGGAAAGCGAGAGAGGAAAGGGCTCGTGGGGTTAAGGGCTTGTGAGCAAAGCGGGCCACTTCACTAGCAGACGTCCTACTGCAGTTGGTTTCAGTGACCCATCGGTCGGGGGAGAGAGAGTAAGAGACACCAGCACTAGGATCGACCCCAGTCTGACGTTTGTTTGAACTGGAATGTAACATGTCTGAGAGATATGCAATTCGGCAATATCATAACAGGCCGGACTGTGGCAGCTTCTTATTGGTGTAGCTACCTTGAGGGAGAAAGTGTCATGTTACATTCTTCATCAGATATGCACGATACCGAGATGTGAAGTAGAGGACACCCTCGCTCCACATACTGTATGAACTTGAAATGCCAGACCAAAGGCAACTCAGTACAGTATTTCCTAATTAATCAAATCACTGAGGCCAGACAGGGATAATGTCTGTCTAGGTCAGCCACTGCTGAATAACTTACTTCTTACTCTTTATAAAAAAATGTTTTTTTAACACAGCAAATAATCCACCCTTGTTTTGTAATTAATAGGATGTGGATGTGTAACACACAGACTGTTAAATGACAGACACAAAAGCTTCCTAATGAATCAATTGAAGGAATCCTCAGAGCCAGTAAAAAGACCGGGAATCAAAAGGGGCATCCCAGAATGCTTTGCAGTGCCAACCTTTGGTGTTGATGCTGACATGCAAAAAAAATAAGCCCCCATTCAATCAATGATGAGAAGGAGGAGGGAGGAGGAAGGAAAGACACATCGCCCCCAGACAAACAACTTGAGAGAGAACCAGGTTATTATTATGTAGGAAAAGCCTAACAGAATTCTGGTTTCCGCCTTAAATTTAAAGGCTGTCTGTTTAGCTGGATAAACCATTCAGACAGGAAAAAAGCTCCAAAAGACAGGTGAAGTAGGAGACTAAGTGGAGCGGGTAACAGTCGGAGGTATAGTGAACTCAATAAATTAAAACAAGTTATTTTAGGTAAAACCTCTACCACCCAGTGACAATGGCAATCATTCTCTGGATGGTAAAACGTTTTCAGTTTAAACTTAAACGACTAAAAGCAGACAATGTATTCAGAAAAGATAATATATTTTTTAATAAGATCCTCTTTGGAGAACTAACAATCCCCAAAATAAAAACTAAGGCAGTCGGAGAGAATTTGAAATTCGAAAAATGGCATGGCATGGAACACCCATTGATTTTGTTATAATGTTTGAGTGACTCAGACTGCATAAGAACAAGGAATAAGCCATTGCAAAATGTGTATAATTGCAGGAAATTACCTTTTTTTTAAAATAAAAAATGATCTCCGCCCCATGACGTGTAAAATTGCAGGACGCTAGCTTGAAATCTGGAAAATATTCGCTCTGTCCCTATATCAAAATGTCTATAATTGCAGAAAATCTTCTTTAATACGTTTCAGAATAAGGCTGCAATGTAACAAAATGTGGAGAAAGTCAAAGGATCTGAATACTTTCCCAATGCACTGTATAATGCCCTACGTATACCGCACACACAGGGATCGACATTCAGGTAAATTTGCCAGTGGCACACCGGGCCAGTGCCAACTCAAAGCTTCTGGCCCAAAATAAATGCTGTCCCGGACCAAGATCTGACAGGAATGTGAATAATACATGTGTAATTTCAATAGCAAATGATTTTGTATTTAATTTATGGGCTGAGCAAGTCTCCTATACAGGGTTCACACAGACATTGGCAAGTCAAATTAAAGGACTTTCGAGGACTTTTTCAAGCACTTAATTGTAATTTTCAAGAACTTACATTTTATATGAAAAGGAACTCCTTTCTCCTTACCCAATCACATTATGGATTGACATTCACATTTATTTTTACATTCTAAAATATGTCAGAATAATGAGGGCATTGTCTGACTAAATACACAACATGCTCCTGACACAAACACACTGAAGTCTGTCCATGTGGTAGATAGTCAGTGTAGCCATTTGAGATGTTGAGGGGTTACTGTATCATGTTTTACAATGAGAAAGCGACCAAAAACCAGGCTCCCTTTGTAAAGGAACACTTTGTATGGAAAACCAAGTTGAAGCCACCATTCGATGTTCTTGTGCTTATAATAACCTTTTACATGGTTTAAGGACCTAGATCATCTTTGAAATATGAATCTTTTTTCAGCCCATTGTGTTGGTGCATAATTACCATGAGTCTTGCTGACTCTATAGTAACAGCAAAGTATTGATGGATAAATGGTAGATCATTTGTCATTCTTGTCCAATGCAATTATTTAATTGAATATATATATACACATGACTTTATTTTTGCATTATCTTACAACCCCCTAAGGACCTAGTATTGTATTATTTACCCCCCCCCCCCTTTTTTCTCCCCAATTTCGTGGTATCCAATTTGGCATTCACAGTCTTGTCTCATTGCTGCAACTCCCGTACGGACTCTGGAGAGGTGAAGGTCGAGAGCAGTGCGTCCTCCGAAACACAACCCAGCCAAGCTATACTGCTTCTTGACACAATGCCCACTTAACCCGGAAGCCAGCCGCACCAATGTGTCGGAGGAAACACCGTTACACCTGGCAACTGTGTCAGCGTGCACTGCGCCCTGCACGCCACAGGAGTTGCTAGTGCACGATGAGACAAGGACATCCCTGCCGGCCAAACCTTTCCCTAACCCCGACGACACTGGGCCAATTGTGCGCTGCCCCATGGGTCTCCCGGTCGCGGCCGGCTGCGACAGAGCCTGGACTCGAACCCAGAATCTCTAGTGGCACAGCTAGCACTGCGATGCAGTGCCTTAGACTGCACCACTCGGGAGGCCCAACGACCTCGTATTTACATGTTTTAAAATGTTTTATTTATTTTACATCTCAACATGCACTTTAACTTTTTTGTATTCTTTTGAGCATGGATTAAATTAATTATATTATTTTTGCATCTCGGCCTCATTGGGTTATTCCTTTTTCATGTTTAATATATATATCTATAGATATATTTCTAGTGTAGTGACACCTCTAGCACTGACATGCATTGCCTTAGACCGCTGCGCCACTCTGGTGCCCTCAGGGCGAGTACCTTTTGAACTCTGCACATATATTCTCTCTTCGGCATCGTCTCATTCTAGCCGAGGGCAAACCCTCATACTGGCTTTCTATTACCACGGTATTACCTGGTATTTACATCGTAACAGTGTCATTTCCCCCCCCCCCCCCCTATTTAATTTTCTCCAGAAAATACAGTATGAATCTTTCTGGTTAATACTGAAGTCAAAGGCCAGGATAATAACCTGATGATTGGATTGATAGGAATCTGAATCCAGGCCATTCATTTAGTAATTCATCAATTTACCTAAGGAATGTCCCTCCCCCACTCCAGACATCCTCATCATCAGCCCCCATCGGTGGTGTTTAAATCTCTCCTGGTTGGTTTTCATCTGGATTCGTGTCATAATCCTCTTTGATGTTGGCCCTAATGCGGTGTGAAGGCTACTGCCTCCCTCCACTCACACCACCAGTGCCGCCAAGGAATTAGGACTATCCTATCAACAGGACAGCAGCAGAGAAGGGCAGAACCTTCCCCTGAATGGATTCCCCATCCCCAGCCCAGTCAGCATAACACAGCTCTGACAATAGGCCACACCGAGGCCTGTCACCCTGCCAGGCTGGATCCTACCTGCAGGACTGCGAGGATTACAGAGAGGGGAGGGGTACACTGTCTGAGCCATCTGTAGCCCAGTGTTGGGTTTCATCCCCAGCTGGATCTGTGGATGAGGGGCTTGTGTTGGGTTGTGTTGTTGCACATATTTGAGTGTGTTGAGATACAGAAAGTAAGTCAACCACTTCTGTCAATTGATCATCAATAAGGCCTTGTCCTATGTGAATACATTTTGCAGCTTAGTCCCGTATACCTCCTATCAAGGGATCGACTGACAAATTAGCCAGGCACTGCGTTGGCATGAGGATTGTGCCGGTTTGGCTTTGAGCAGCTCATTAGAGGTTTCATACCAACCCAACCTTGGCCCCCAGGGAGCTGTAAAGATGGAATGACTCACATGCACAAATTAGGCTAATTTTCTTTTTTGTTATACACTCTTATACACCTCGTACTGAGGGACTGTGAGGGAGAGTAAAACAAAGAGGAAATTAATCACACCAACCAACCTCCCCTTTCCCTCCCATTCCATTTCCCCCAACACCTCCACATCCTCAGTCTTCTACGAGGCTTTTAACTAGTTTTGTTTAATTACAGGCAGTTTGAGGGTGTAAATGGCTGCCACTGACCCAATTCAGGGTGGAAACTGGGGCACTGAATTTCATTATAATTTATTTTTCAACCTCACTTTACTTTCCTCTATTGATTTTGCCTGGCTGTGTGGACCTCGGTCGGCATGAATAAATTAGCAGAGCTTGGCCACGTTGACTCACGGCAGGAGCAGCAATCGCCGCTGCGTCTTAAGTCATCCAGCTGACCAAGTGATGCCTGACCACTCGGGCAAAACGGTTTTCCCTCCCAATTTAAACGGCCAGAAAAATAGAATAATTTTGACCGGACTAGCTATAAACTTGAGTCATTATGGAACTAATTGAGAAGCCCGGTATTAGTTGCAAGCGTGATAGGCTCTGGCTGGTAATGGCAGCGAATGTGTGAACTAGCTGTTACTCCGCAAGCCGAAGCAGAGCCTTGAGAGATGAACTCCTATGACAGCTGAGTAGCAGTTAATCACGACTATGTTGTGAGGTAGCTGGAGAATGCATTCTCTTGGCTGTGCTGTGTTCTTCTTCTTCTCCTGTCCTCTCCCCTCCCCACCCCTCTGTGGCTGCTGGCTATGCTTCCTGTCTCTGTGGCTGGCTTTGACAAACAGAGCTCCGTTCCTGAAGGAACTCTGGAACTCTCACACTGAGCCAATGGCGGTCTTCGCGGTTCCGTCGTGGCTCTCTCGCACAGTTCCTCGGCCCCTTGAATAATCCGGCGCGATCCACCAACGGCATGCACCGGCAGCGCCGCACAGCAAAATAACTCAGACAGCTGAAGCCCTTAGCCTCAGAGGATTGCTAGACCACGTGAACGAGCTCCCAGCACAGAGGGCCATACTGTTGGGAATCAAGCTTAACCATACTGTAGTTTACTTTAGCCCTTTCACTGTTTCTCTCTCATACTTCATTGAATATTATTTTATTCAACAATAGTCCATTGTAACCTGAGAACCTGTACTTGTGTATGTCCATGTGCCTCTATCCCATCCCCATGACTGCTCTGCCGCAGGTCCAGGCTCATGTCCACACCACATCTCAGAGTGTCAGTGGGCCGAATGGAAGCCAGGGTGGAAGTTATTGATTAGTCTAAATCCAAGCAGATGGATGGCTGACTCATACCTAAGGCTTAAAGAGCCTCTCCACAACCTCGTCCCTGCGCTATCGAGGAGGAACACATTTTCCACGGAGGAAAAAAAATGAAACCTCTTCTGGCAGTCAGGGAGGGGGGAGGGAATGTGCTTTTTTTTTTGTTGGTTTGGATGACACAACTAATTTTCACTTCTGTTTTTCACTGTTATTATTTTGTTTAGACTCTGCAGTGGACTAGTTCTGAAGACACCGCACACACACACACACACACACACACACACACACACATATATATATATATATATATATATATATATATGTGTGTGTGTATATATATATATATATATTTTTTTTTCTTAATGTAAGACAACAGCATTCTCTCAGTCCATTAAAACATTGTTATCCTTCACTTCTCCCACTGCTCTGATGTAAATTGATGATTAGCTATACCAGTGCCTGTGGTTCTGGAATGTGTCCTAAATAGTGCCCTATTACCTTCATGGTGCCCTACTAAATGCAGTGGACTATGTAGGGAATAGGGTGTCATTTGGGATGCAACCATTGCAAAATTGTGTTGTGTTAGTGCCACTGTGCTCAAGGGCCATGGCTCGCGCTCCTTTCTGACGGGATGAATGGCTTAATGCTAAAACAAACAGTGTTGGCACCCCTATAACCAGAGGTATCAGATTATGAAAGCTGGGTGTACTGGAACGTCTCTGATTCTGTTTACAATGCAGGCTGCCTGGCCTTCATTTTGCTTGCGTCCCCAAATTGCACCCCATTTCCTTTACAGTGCACTACTTTTCTGGTCAAAATTAGGGCACTGTATAGGGAATGGGGTGTCATTTGGAACGTGTTCTTTTCCTCCGTCACCAAACCACCGATGGGTGAACTGAACAGCATTTTGGGTGATGTAATGTCATAGGCTGCTGTGGAACTGTACACACCACACGCTCAATCCTGCTTGACCCAAATACAGTGCAGATTTAGGTGTACAGACTAATACTCTGTTGACTGAGAGAAACGTATTTTCAAAATGCCTTTTTTCAAATGATGTGTTTTGATGTCATTGAAATAGGCCTACACAATCTTTTTATACGTTTTACTTTCATGCAGATGAACTCTACCTAATAGCGGGAGTATTTACTCATTATTAGAAGCAATTGTTTTGCTAACTTAGTCCGTCTAGTAAACTGTTGACATCTCCTCCTCTTTCCAACTGTAGGTTGATACTCCAGCAGCTAAACCGCTAGATGCACGGGGGTTATGGATGCGTTAGCCTACGGCACTCGATGTGGGACTTTCTTTTATACAATGCCCGTTTTTCCAGTGTTTTTTCCGTTTTTCCAGTAAATAAATAAATCGCTCTTCTTTAAAAAAATAAAAAATAAGGTTGGATGTGTCTGACCATTCATTAATTATTCAGCAGCAGTCGACAAGGTCGTTCTGCCTCTGAGGCCTATAAACGCACTAAGGTTGTGTCAAATGGACGATGCGCCAAACCTCTCAAAACCTGGCGTGGTATAAGACTGAATCTTTTCTTGATTTATACACGAATCGTCGCAGATAAATAGGGACATGTTGCGTGTATTAGTTTCTATTTTGACCCTTGTCAATTTCATACCTCTCTTCCCTTTATACTTCCCTCGTCAATTCACTATCTTATTGCCTGCTTTCGGAAAGCCTAGGTTTAAAAAAAAATAAAAAAAAGTTTTAAGGAAAGGATAAATATTTGCTCTTGTGTCTGACATTCGCTGGGGGCTTTGATTGACGGGTCCTTTTTTTACGGGGGTGTGAGAGTTCGCCGATTCTCTCTATTGGCCTATATACCCATTCAGATTCCTCATTTAGCCTGTCTGGACAAGAACCAAACGGTCCTGCCATGATGGAATCCTGTTTTCACTAGTTCAGGCTACATTATTTCTCTCATTACGGCGATTTCTTGTAGAAGAACATATGCCACTGCCATAGAATTACCACAGGGTTTGTGCGAATATTTTCGGGCGTTTTGAGAGAAAACATCGGACTTAATGTGAATGGATTTGTGCGTCAAAATAGGATCCCCAATAAATAAATAAAAATTCAGAAAAGCCAACAGACAAGGTCAAGGGAGGCATATATATTTATTTTTGACTCCGTCATGCACTAATTTTGTGTCAATACCAAAATGGGATAGATCTTCTCCAACCTGGCATTTCTTAATTTGTAGATTTAAAATGTATAAATGATAACCTGAATAATGATAATGAAATGCCATGATGATAACGACGTGTAATGGCTTGTTTTCAAATAGGTTTTTAATTAAGAAGCATATCCATGTAAACCAGTGTACGGACAGAATTGTGACCTTCCCTTTGTACATAAATCAACAGTAACATACATTTTAAGCAAAATGGACACATCAAAAACAACATGAAAAGGTAAAGAAACGTTTTTTTAAAACAGTTAACGAACTGTGACGCAATAGTGAAATTGCACATATTTACTCTGAGTCTGATGCATTAAGTTGTGTCAATTTGAAAATCCTCTCCCAATCTGACATTTTTCTTCATTTATATACTGGACACATATTTAGAGGTAACTTGAATAATAATGAAACGCTACTGATAATAGGAAATTGCAGAGAAAAGCCAGGTTTTCTTTTGTCTATGTGCCAATCCCCCCCAAGGGTTCTGTCAGTGAGTTTAACAAGCATGGGCAGATAATTCATCCCCCACCTCACTGTTCAAATCCTTATTTTACTGCCACAAAATACATTTATTTACAGATATTTGTTAATTTGTGTTTTTTTTATTTGTGTTTTTTGGGGGCGACGGGGTAGCCTAGTAGTTAGATCGTTGGACTAGTAACCGAAAGGTTGCATGTTCAAATCCACGAGCTGACAAGGTACAAATCTGTCGTTCTGCCCCTGAACAGGCAGTTAACCCACTGTTCCTAGGCCGTCATTGAAAATTAAGAATTTGTTCTTAACTGACTTGCCTAGTTAAATAAATGTAACATTACCTTTGGCTGAACAAAGACAATTCTCATCGCCCCCCACAGTAGGAGTGAGTGCAAGAGATACACGCTCTAGGTAGAAGTTAGCCCTAACCATTTACCCAATCATATTAAAGGACAACTCCAACACGTTTCAATATCTCCAGCGCAAAACCAGTGTCAACATACACTGAGTGCACAGAACATTAAGGACACCTTCCTAATATTGAGTTGCACCCCACCCTTTTGCCCTCAGAACAGCCTCAATTCGTCAGGGCATGGACTCTACAAGGTGTCAAGCGGTCCACAGGTATGATGGCCCATGTTGACTCCAATGCTTCCAACGGTTGTGTTAAGTTGGCTCAATGTCCTTGGGGTGGTGGAGCATTCTGGATACACACGGGACACTGTTGAACATGAAAAACCCAGCAGCGTTACAGTTTTGACACAAACCGGTGTGCCTGGCACCTACTACCATACCCCGTTTGAAAGGTGCTTAAATATTTAGTCTTGTCCATTCACCCTCTGAATGGCACACATACAGAATCCATGTCCGACTTGTCTCAAGGCTTAAACATCCTTCTTTAACCCGTCTCTTCCCCTTCATCTACACTGATTTTGAAGTGGATTTAACAAGTGGCATCAATAAAGGATCATAGCTTTCACCTGGATTCACCTGGCCAGTTTATGTCATGGAAAGAGCAGGTGTCCTTAACGTTCGTCGAAGATGTCGTTCCCATAGCAACGATAAAAACATTCCCAAACCAGAAACCGTGGATTGATGGCAGCATTCGCGTGAAACTGAAAGGGCGAACCACTGCTTTTAATCAGGGCAAGGTGTCTGGTAACATGTCCGAATATAAACAATGCAGCTATTCCCTCCGCAAGGCTATTAAACAAGCTAAGCGTCAGTACAGAGACAAAGTGGAATCTCAATTCAATGGCTCAGACACAAGAGGCATGTGGCAGGGTCTACAGTCAATCACGGACTACAAGAAGAAACCCAGCCCAGTCACGGACCAGGATGTCTTGCTCCCAGGCAGACTAAATAACTTTTTTGCCCGCTTTGAGGACAATACAGTGCCACTGACACGGCCTGCAACGAAAACATGCGGTCTCTCCTTCACTGCAGCCGAGGTGAGTAAGACATTTAAACGTGTTAACCCTCGCAAGGCTGCAGGCCCAGACGGCATCCCCAGCCGCGCCCTCAGAGCATGCGCAGACCAGCTGGCCGGTGTGTTTACGGACATATTAAATCAATCCCTATACCAGTCTGCTGTTCCCACATGCTTCAAGAGGGCCACCATTGTTCCTGTTCCCAAGAAAGCTAAGGTAACTGAGCTAAACGACTACCGCCCGTAGCACTCACTTCCGTCATCATGAAGTGCTTTGAGAGACTAGTCAAGGACCATATCACCTCCACCCTACCTGACACCCTAGACCCACTCCAATTTGCTTACCGCCCAAATAGGTCCACAGACGATGCAATCTCAACCACACTGCACACTGCCCTAACCCACCTGGACAAGAGGAATACCTATGTGAGAATGCTGTTCATCGACTACAGCTCGGCATTCAACACCATAGTACCCTCCAAGCTCGTCATCAAGCTCGAGACCCTGGGTCTCGACCCCGCCCTGTGCAACTGGGTACTGGACTTCCTGACGGGCCGCCCCCAGGTGGTGAGGGTAGGCAACAACATCTCCTCCCCGCTGATCCTCAACACGGGGCCCCACAAGGGTGCGTTCTGAGCCCTCTCCTGTACTCCCTGTTCACCCACGACTGCGTGGCCACGCACGCCTCCAACTCAATCATCAAGTTTGTGGACGACACAACAGTGGTAGGCTTGATTACCAACAACGACGAGACGGCCTACAGGGAGGAGGTGAGGGCCCTCGGAGTGTGGTGTCAGGAAAATAACCTCACACTCAACGTCAACAAAACTAAGGAGATGATTGTGGACTTCAGGAAACAGCAGAGGGAACACCCCCCTATCCACATCGATGGATCAGTAGTGGAGAGGGTAGCAAGTTTTAAGTTCCTCGGCATACACATCACAGACAAACTGAATTGGTCCACTCACAAAGACAGCGTCGTGAAGAAGGCGCAGCAGCGCCTCTTCAACCTCAGGAGGCTGAAGAAATTCGGCTTGTCACCAAAAGCACTCACAAACTTCTACAGATGCACAATCGAGAGCATCCTGGCGGGCTGTATCACCGCCTGGTACGGCAACTGCTCCGCCCTCAACCGTAAGGCTCTCCAGAGGGTAGTGAGGTCTGCACAACGCATCACCGGGGCAAACTACCTGCCCTCCAGGACACCTACACCACCCGATGTTACAGGAAGGCCATAAAGATCATCAAGGACATCAACCACCCGAACCACTGCCTGTTCACCCCGCTATCATCCAGAAGGCGAGGTCAGTACAGGTGCATCAAAGCTGGGACCGAGAGACTGAAAAACAGCTTCTATCTCAAGGCCATCAGACTGTTAAACAGCCACCACTAACATTGAGTGGCTGCTGCCAACACACTGTCATTGACACTGACCCAACTCCAGCCACTTTAATAATGTGAATTGATGGGAAATGATGTAAATATATCACTAGCCACTTTAAACAATGCTACCTTATATAATGTTACTTACCCTACATTATTCATCTCATATGCATACGTATATACTGTACACTAGATCATCGACTGCATCCTTATGTCACTAGCCACTTTAACTATGCCACTTTGTTTACTTTGTCTACATACTCATCTCATATGTATATACTGTACTCGATACCATCTACTGTATGCTGCTCTGTACCATCACTCATTCATATATCCTTATGTACATATTCCTTATCCCCTTACACTGTGTATAAGACAGTAGTTTTGGAATTGTTAGTTAGATTACTTGTTGGTTATCACTGCATTGTCGGAACTAGAAGCACAAGCATTTCGCTACACTCGCATTAACATCTGCTAACCATGTGTATGTGACAAATAAAATTTGATTTGATTGTTTTTTTTTTGGTTTACTCTGTGTGTGTGAAAACAGTGCATTTCTACGTTTTGTAAAACAAAATATAAAAGTTCTGCCTGATGACCGCATCAAAAACAGTCATTTTCAAACACCATGAGATTCGCGGTGTCGCGAGAAGCAAGAAAATACCCTCCGTTGGGACAGGAATTTGTTGCAGGTTTTGATGTCACAGAGAATTATTTATTGAGGGATTTTATTTGTATCTTTTTAACCACGGATCATAGAAACGTGCGGATTTCACATATGTAGACACTGGTTTAGTGCCGTGGATAATGCATATGTTGAAAAGTAGTGGAATTGCCCTTTAACCATTAGGGGGATGAAACTTATATCTGACCCTGTATCAGTGGTTATGTGAGTGATCCTGTGCTGTGTAGCAGTGCAGAGTCCTTCCACTATACCAGCCGCTCAGAGCCTCCCTCCAAGTCTCTGTCCTCGTATTCCTACCCTACCCCATCCAGCTCATCCAGACCACTGCAAGCGAACCAGTCTGTTGTACCGACACGCCTGACCACCCCTCTCACATTACTAATGTCTTCACCTGCCCCTTTCTTATGTCTGCCACATAAAGGCTTCTTTCTACTCTTTCAATGTCCTCTCTTTCTCCCCCTCTTTCTCAACCTCCTCTTTTTCTACCCTTCCAACATCCTCTCTTTCTCCCCCTCCTCTTTCTCAACCTCCTCTCTTTCTCCCCCTCCCCTCTTTCTCAACCTCTTTCTACCCTTCCAACATCCTCTCTTTCTCCCCCTCCTCTTTCTCAACCTCTACTCTTTCAACGTCCTCTCTTTCTCCCCCTCTTTCTCAACCTCTCTTTCTACCCTTCCAACATCCTCTCTTTCTTGCCCTCTCTTTCTTTACCTCCTCTCTTTCTACCCTTTCAATGTCCTCTCTTTCTCAACCTCCTCTCTTTCTCCCCCTCTTTCTCAACCTCCTCTCTTTCTACCCTTTCAACGTCCTGTCTTTCTCCCCCTCTTTCTCAAGCTCCTCTCTTTCTCCCCCTCTCTTTCTCAAGCTCCTCTCTTTCTCCCCCTCTCTTTCTCAACCTCCTCTCTTTCTACCCTTCCAACATCCTCTCTTTCTCAACCTCCTCTCTTTCTCAACCTCCTCTCTTTCTCCCACACCGCTCTTTCTCCCCCTCGTCTCTTTCTCAACCTCTCTTTCTACCCTTCCAACATCCTCTCTTTCTCAACCTCTCTTTCTACCCTTCCAACATCCGCTCTTTCTCAACCTCCTCTCTTTCTCAACCTCCTCCCTTTCTACCCTTCCAACATCCTCTCTTTCTTCCCCTCCTCTCTTTCTCAACCTCCTCTCTTTCTCAACCTCCTCTCTTTCTCCCACACCGCTCTTTCTCAACCTCCTCTCTTTCTCCCACACCGCTCTTTCTCAACCTCCTCTCTTTCTCCCACACCGCCTCTCTTTCTCAACCTCCTCTCTTTCTCCCACACCGCCTCTCTTTCTCCCACACCGCCTCTCTTTCTCCCACACCGCCTCTCTTTCTCAACCGCCTCTCTTTCTCAACCGCCTCTCTTTCTCAACCTCGTCTCTTTCTCAACCTCGTCTCTTTCTCAACCTCTCTTTCTACCCTTCCAACATCCTCTCTTTCTCAACCACCTCTCTTTCTCAACCTCCTCTCTTTCTCAACCTCCTCTCTTTCTTCCCCTCCTCTCTTTCTCAACCTCCTCTCTTTCTACCCTTCCAACATCCTCTCTTTCTCAACCTCCTCTCTTTCTCAACCTCCTCTCTTTCTCAACCTCGTCTCTTTCTCAACCTCCTCTCTTTCTCAACCTCCTCTCTTTCTCAACCTCCTTTCTTTCTCCCATACCGCTCTTTCTCAACCTCCTCTCTTTCTCCCACACCTCTCTTTCTCCCACACCTCTCTTTCTCCCACACCTCTCTTTCTCCCACACCGCTCTTTCTCCCACACCGCCTCTCTTTCTCCCACACCGCCTCTCTTTCTCAACCGCCTCTCTTTCTCAACCGCCTCTCTTTCTCAACCGCCTCTCTTTCTCAACCGCCTCTCTTTCTCAACCTCCTTTCTTTCTCCCACACCGCTCTTTCTCAACCTCCTCTCTTTCTCCCACACCTCTCTTTCTCCCACACCTCTCTTTCTCCCACACCGCTCTTTCTCCCACACCGCCTCTCTTTCTCCCAAACCGCCTCTCTTTCTCAACCGCCTCTCTTTCTCAACCGCCTCTCTTTCTCAACCTCCTCTCTTTCTCAACCTCCTTTCTTTCTCCCACACCGCTCTTTCTCAACCTCCTCTCTTTCTCCCACACCTCTCTTTCTCCCACACCTCTCTTTCTCCCACACCGCTCTTTCTCCCACACCGCCTCTCTTTCTCCCACACCGCCTCTCTTTCTCCCACACCGCCTCTCTTTCTCCCACACCGCCTCTCTTTCTCCCCACCGCCTCTCTTTCTCAACCTCCTCTCTTTCTCAACCGCCTCTCTTTCTCAACCGCCTCTCTTTCTCAACCGCCTCTCTTTCTCAACCGCCTCCCGCCTCTCTTTCTCAACCGCCTCTCTTTCTCAACCGCCTCTCTTTCTCAACCGCCACTCTTTCTCAACCGCCTCTCTTTCTCCCACACCACTCTTTCTGAACCGCCTCTCTTTCTCCCACACCTCTCTTTCTCAACCGCCTCTCTTTCTATCCTTCCAACCGCCTCTCTTTCTCAACCGCCTCTCTTTCTCAACCGCCTCTCTTTCTCAACCGCCTCTCTTTCTCAACCGCCTCTTTTTCTCAACCTCCTCTCTTTCTATCCTTCCAACATCCTCTCTTTCTCAACCGCCTCTCTTTCTCAACCTCCTCTCTTTCTCCCACACAGCTCTTTCTCAACCTCCTCTCTTTCTCCCACACCGCTCTTTCTCCCACACCGCCTCTCTTTCTCAACCGCCTCTTTCTCAACCGCCTCTTTCTCAACCGCCTCTCTTTCTCAACCTCGTCTCTTTCTCAACCTCGTCTCTTTCTCAACCTCTCTTTCTACCCTTCCAACATCCTCTCTTTCTCAACCTCTCTTTCTACCCTTCCAACATCCTCTCTTTCTCAACCTCCTCTCTTTCTCAACCTCCTCTCTTTCTACCCTTTCAACGTCCTGTCTTTCTCCCCCTCTTTCTCAAGCTCCTCTCTTTCTCCCCCTCTCTTTCTCAACCTCTCTTTCTACCCTTCCAACATCCTCTCTTTCTCAACCTCTCTTTCTACCCTTCCAACATCCTCTCTTTCATCCCCTCCTCTCTTTCTCAACCTCCTCTCTTTCTACCCTTCCAACATCCTCTCTTTCTCAACCACCGCTCTTTCTCAACCACCGCTCTTTCTCAACCTCCTCTCTTTCTCAACCTCCTCTCTTTCTCAACCTCCTCCCTTTCTACCCTTCCAACATCCTCTCTTTCTTCCCCTCCTCTCTTTCTCAACCTCCTCTCTTTCTACCCTTCCAACATCCTCTCTTTCTCAACCTCTTCTCTTTCTCAACCTCCTCTCTTTCTCAACCTCCTCTCTTTCTCAACCTCCTCTCTTTCTCAACCTCGTCTCTTTCTCAACCTCGTCTCTTTCTCAACCTCGTCTCTTTCTCAACCTCGTCTCTTTCTCAACCTCGTCTCTTTCTCAACCTCGTCTCTTTCTCAACCTCGTCTCTTTCTCAACCTCCTCTCTTTCTCAACCTCCTCTCTTTCTCAACCTCCTTTCTTTCTCCCACACCGCTCTTTCTCAACCTCCTTTCTTTCTCCCACACCGCTCTTTCTCAACCTCCTCTCTTTCTCCCACACCGCTCTTTCTCAACCTCCGCTCTTTCTCCCACACCTCTCTTTCTCCCACACCGCTCTTTCTCCCACACCGCTCTTTCTCCCACACCGCCTCTCTTTCTCCCACACCGCCTTTCTTTCTCAACCGCCTCTCTTTCTCAACCGCTCTTTCTCAACCTCCTCTCTTTCTCCCACACCGCTCTTTCTCAACCTCCTCTCTTTCTCCCACACCGCTCTTTCTCAACCACCTCTCTTTCTCAACCGCCTCTCTTTCTCAACCGCCTCTCTTTCTCAACCGCCTCTCTTTCTCAACCGCCTCTCTTTCTCAACCGCCACTCTTTCTCAACCGCCTCTCTTTCTCCCACACCACTCTTTCTCAACCGCCTCTCTTTCTCAACCGCCTCTCTTTCTCAACCGCCTCTCTTTCTCAACCGCCTCTTTTCTCAACCTCCTCTCTTTCTCAACCGCCTCTCTTTCTCCCACACCGCTCTTTCTCAACCGCCTCTCTTTCTCAACCGCCTCTCTTTCTATCCTTCCAACCGCCTCTCTTTCTCAACCGCCTCTCTTTCTCCCACACCGCTCTTTCTCAACCTCCTTTCTTTCTCCCACACCGCTCTTTCTCAACCTCCTCTCTTTCTCCCACACCGCTCTTTCTCAACCGCCTCTCTTTCTATCCTTCCAACCGCCTCTCTTTCTCAACCGCCTCTCTTTCTCCCACACCGCTCTTTCTCAACCGCCTCTCTTTCTCAACCGCCTCTTTTTCTCAACCTCCTCTCTTTCTATCCTTCCAACATCCTCTCTTTCTCAACCGCCTCTCTTTCTCAACCGCCTCTTTCTCCCACACCGCTCTTTCTCAACATCCTCTCTTTCTCCCACACCGCTCTTTCTCAACATCCTCTCTTTCTCCCACACCGCTCTTTCTCAACCTCCTCTCTTTCTCCCACACCGCTCTTTCTCAACCTCCTCTCTTTCTCCCACACCGCTCTTTCTCCCACACCGCCTCTCTTTCTCCCACACCGCCTCTCTTTCTCAACCGCCTCTCTTTCTCAACCGCCTCTCTTTCTCAACCTCGTTTCTTTCTCAACCTCGTCTCTTTCTCAACCTAGTCTCTTTCTCAACCTAGTCTCTTTCTCAACCTCCTCTCTTTCTCAACCTCCTCTCTTTCTCAACCTCCTCTCTTTCTCAACCTCCTCTCTTTCTCAACCTCCTCCCTTTCTACCCTTCCAACATCCTCTCTTTATTCCCCTCCTCTCTTTCTGAACCTCCTCTCTTTCTCAACCTCCTCTCTTTCTCAACCTCCTCTCTTTCTCAACCTCCTCTCTTTCTCAACCTCCTTTCTTTCTCCCACACCTCTCTTTCTCCCACACCTCTCTTTCTCCCACAACGCCTCTCTTTCTCAACCGCCTCTCTTTCTACCATTCCAACCGCCTCTCTTTCTCAACCTCCTCTCTTTCTCCCACACCTCTCTTTCTCAACCTCCTCTCTTTCTCCCACACCGCTCTTTCTCCCACACCGCTCTTTCTCCCACACCGCTCTTTTTCTCAACCGCCTCTCTTTCTCAACCACCTCTTTCTCAACCGCCTCTCTTTCTCAACCTCCTCTCTTTCTACCATTCCAACATCCTCTCTTTCTCAGCCGCCTCTCTTTCTACCCCTCCTCTTTCTCAACCTCCTCTCTTTCTACCCTTCCAACATCCTCTCTTTCTCCTCCTCTCTTTCTCCCCCTTTCTTTCTCAACCTCCTCTCTTTCTACCCTGCCATTCATCCTCTCTTTCTCCCCCCTTCTCTCTTTCCTCTCAGTCAACCCTACCCTCTTTCACCTCTGTTTCTCCCACTCCTCTCTTTCTGCCAAACATCGAGCCATCGACCTAGTCATTCAGCTACGACTGATTCCTTCAATACTGTATCTCTCTCTCTCCAGTCTCCACCGCGGGTTCTTCTGCTTGCCTGTGTCTGGCCCCAGGCTTGATTTGCATGGATGAAATATCTCATGACCCTGGATGACAGTGTCTTTATATGGTTAGCATGGTGGTTTCTGGGTCTGTTCTCATATTGTGAGCTTGGCATGGTTGCTTCACTTGCTTCTTGTGCTGAATCTAAATCACAGATTGGGATATTGTAGTCAGAGGCTGGCTAGATGAGTTGATAATAAGGTATGCTCCACTGGCTTGTTCGTGTAGCACATGCCATCTGGTTCTTGAGTGTGTGTGTGGTGCGTGCTTGTATACTCTGGCTAGTATCTCCTTTGTAGGGACTTCCTCTGCCCTGGCTTTGCTCTCAGCCGAGCACCGTCAGCAGTGTGTGTGTGTGTGTGTGTGTGTGTGTGTGTGTGTGTGTGTGTGTGTGTGTGTGTGTGTGTGTGTGTGTGTGTGTGTGTGTGTGTGTGTGTGTGTGTGTGTGTGCGCGCGCTGAACCCTAACACACATCTGAAGACCGGGCGTGTGTCTGGTGCTCCCACTGTGCCTTCTTCCTTCTGTAGCTCTGCAGTGACCAGAGACGAAGCATTTCATACACTCACTGCTCTCATAATGCTCAATACTCGTACACTCACTGCCCTGTGATGCTTCTTTTGCACTCGTTCACTTTTATTGAGGCCCGAATTGTCTAAATAAGCAACCGATAATGATTAAACCAATAGACATCGTCTGTCGGCTGATAATGGTGATGTTGATGCTCAGAGAGAAATGCCTGATTCATCCCTTTCCTTAGCCCTCCGGTCTTAGAGCTGATGAGCTTTAATCGTGTGTGTGTGTGTCAATACCACTTCCCTCGCTGCTTCCTATACAGAATACATGTTCACTGGGGCTAGCTCAGGTGCGGTAGGGCCTATATATCCTTGCCCCCTTACCACAGCCATTCAAAGTGACAAGTTAGTCGGATCTTTATTGAACACTCTTTTTATTGGTGTGATAATGAGATGCAAATGGCTATAGTTTTAAAGGGAATCCAAACCTCCGGGCCCCAGCTCCATTTTGTCCTGAGAATTCAATCCATCCCCTTTGCCTCCCTCGCTCTGTGCTCTGATCTGCTCTGCCTCTCTTTATCCCTTCATCTCTCTCTCTCTCTCTCCCTCCCTCCATTTATTCATCCCTCTGTTCTTCTTCCCCCTCTATCTCCCTCTCTTCCGCTCCTCTTGCTCCTCTGTCTCTTCCTCCCTCGTTCTGCCCTCTCCCTCGTCCTGTCTCCCTCCCTCCATGAACCATAGGGCCGAGGGTGCTAATCAGATGAGGCAGTGATGCGGTCCTGGGTGCCCAGTGGGGAGGGCGCCAGCCAGCTTTGACTTGCTGTGATACTGCCAGCTAGTGTTGTGACACACACACACACACACACACACACACACAAAATGGCTAATTGTGTGCATCTGTTTGTATGTAATGAACAATGTAACTGCCTGACAATATTTCAGTGGGTACTGTCATGCAGCAATCCAGCAGATTCACAACAGAAAACCATATGGTCTCCATGGCTCAGTGCGGATTGAAACATGTTCGTCAATCCCCGAACACCACCCTGTGTGGGGCAAGTTGGGGTAGAAATCTTTTCATATTTTGAGCTGAAGTGATGGGCACAGCAGCTGTCGAGCATCGTATTTGATCAAGTGGAGTGTTTATGATAATCCATATTAACCAAGTGATACAATAGTACTTCAGTTGAGAACATAGCCTGCACACAGATATTGTCTGTATCGTAGGGAATGAGATGGCTGTGGCGTAGACACTAAACTCAAGTGGGAGAAAAGATGCAGCTCTTCAGAAGTGGAGTTTCATCTTCCCTAAGGACAGAAATAGTGAACGTGTACAGCCTTACTGTTAAATAGTCATTGAAAAACCATGCTATTCTCCCCAGACTACGCAGTCTCCACACAATATTCACACACACACACACACTCCTCACAGCATATATCACATCCTGACCATTAACATCGGTCCTCTCGTGTGTTTAGCCCCCAATTTCCTTCCCCCTGGTTCAGTCCAGGGCTTTTGTGTTGGGAGGAGAACAGAGTGCTAGTGAATCACTTCTATATTAGATTGACACCAGACAGAAACAGAGAATGGGGGAGAGAGTGTAGAATGATATGCATGAGGTCTGACAGGCACTTATCTCTCCTCCTTTCCCTCTCTCTTCATCGTCTTCTCCCTCTCCCCTCTACACTCCCTTGTTAGTCGTAACCCCGCTGGTGTCTGAGTGCACAGATGGGCTTGAGCTGGGTGCTGTTTGTATGTCTGCTCTAAGATCCATGGACTACCTAGTAGCCTACTCTCTGTCTGCTTTAGGGCTGTCCCCGACTGAAAGAAATCTCGGTCGACCGAGAGCCGTCTGGTCTTTTGACCAATCGATTGGTTGGAAAAAAAAGTGTATTTCTCCATAAAAAGACAAAACTTATGTGTTTTAATAAAATCAACCATATGCTCTGAGCTTGACTGATGCTTTAAGTAGGCTTGGTCGGTATCCAGATAGTCATACCTTCATACTGACCTTGTGCCATACCTGGGATATTCTGTAATACTGGCACTTAACACAAGGGGTGCTGTTTTCAAACCCCACTGATACTTTGTAATCCGAAGGTTAGCAATGCTAACAAGTACTGTCGTAGAAATATCGTCCCAATAATATTTCTCAGATACCGGAACTTGCGAATTCAAAGTAGACTTTATTACAACGTAACAAGCCGAGCTGGTCCATGGATCAACTGTCTTCCCATCCTCGGCACACTCCTTTTATACAGTTTTCATCCTTACATGACATGCATAGTTACTCCTCTTTATGTTAATGATTCATACCCTTTGGCATTCAGCCACTATCTAGCTTCTAACTAGTTTAGGCCCATCTTTAACTTTTCCCTCTTATTGGCACATATATTAGGGCATAGATTCAATTTTGTGGCATACCCATAGTAATTATGCAAAAAAATAATACAGACATACGCTCCTATTGCTGGTGCATGTCTAAAGGGGCCTAAAGGGTTGATTAATGGCTCCAGAGTGCATGTCTAATGGCCCTCACGGGACTAGGTAATGGATCTCCTTAACCTAATGACCCAGACGCACTGTAACGAGTGCACTGCAAGTCTAGGGAGTGAGTGTTTTTAATAAATAAAAGAAACCATGAACACGAAACACAAACAACGCACGGACATGAAATCCGAGTCAATAACACCTGAGGAAAGAACCAAGGGGACTGCCAGATATAGGGAAGATAATCAAGGAGGTGATGGAGTCCAGGTGGAGTCCAGTTTCTGCCCTTATGCTCCTGAAGTTGCCGGTAACAGGCTACACCAGTGATTCCCAACCAGGGGTACTAGGACCCCCTGTGGTTACTTGGCCTATCCACGGGTGGGTACTTGAGAAGACACATGAGACCCTAAGCCTGCTGGTAAAATGCACATGAGGGGAGGGTAGTTCATGTGCATTTTCACGTGAATACACAGTTAAATGATAAGGGATGTTTGGCATTTATATGTTAATATTAAGAAACCTTACAATTCGGGAAAACACATTTGTTATAAAATGTTGCACCATTGTTCTTGCATAATGTAACCATATATAATTTCAGGAGCACATATGTCTTAGTGATGGACTGTGCCATCCCCGCAGCCTCTGCAATGAATTAGTGTGTCTCGTGTGCCATGAAAAAATGCATTTGCAACTGCTCTACAAAAAAACAACTGTCAACCAAGAGCCTATCGACATTGACCAAACAAACCAGTCGACTAAATAGGGTCAGCCCTAGGCTGCTTGACCACATCCTGACTTCCCTCAAACATGAAGCAAAACATAGCAAAGACGAAAAAGGCTTAAAGTCGCAAAGGGAACATTTTACTTCCAAGGTCAACCTCACACTCTCTTACGAAGACTTTCATCATCCCCAAAAGGTAGCGCTCCACAAAGATTACTCACAAGCAGGATCTTTTTTGGGGGGAGGGGGGGGGGTGTTATTACAAGTATGCAGGATATTTATTTTCTCCGGGTCGTGATTTCTTGGCTGAGGCTGAAGTTGAGCCCGAGACGTCCCCCTTCCTGGAAGCAGTTGTGGTGACAGCTAAACAAGACAGCTGTCATCTCTGTTACTCTGTCACTCAGACAATGGGGCTTAGGGAAAGAGAGCGGGGGAGAGTGGGGGCAGTTTGTCACATGCCTAGTCAGTGGCCCCTTGCTCACTTGTCTGCTGTACGCGTGTGTGTGTGTGTGTGTGTGTGTGTGTGTGTGTGTGTGTGGGTTGCGTGAACACACGTGTGTTTTGTTTTCCTCTCTGACTGCTAGGTATGTACACTCAAAAGCTTCTTCATTTGATATCCTGTGTGGGTTCGCATGCGTGTGTGTGTGTTTATACACGTGCAGTGGGAAGAGCAAGTAATGGATGTAATTTGATGCAGAGAGATTGAAGTGTGGGAGGAGTAGGTGGCCCCTCACTCCTTCCCTCTTCCCAGATGGAGGGATGTGATGAACAAAGACAGATGAATATAGAGGCCTCACAAAGACCTCACAGGGGGGGCTGTGTGTGTATGTGTTTGTGTGTGGAGACAGACAATAAAAGCTGATGCAGCACGCTTCATATCGGGGCGGCAGGTAACCTAGTGGTTAGAGTGTTGGGTCAGTAATCCAAAGGTTGCTATATCGAATCCCCGAGCTGACAAGGTAAAAATATGTCGTTCTGCCACTGAACAAGACAGTTAACCCATTGTTCCTAGGACGTCACTGTAAATACGATTTATAAAAAAAAAATCTTAACTGACTTGCCGAGTTAAAAAGGTTAAATAAATCAAATATGACCTCTACACTGCCTCTACCCTCCCCCCACACAAAGACACTTTACCTGTGAATACAGGCCTGTTTTTCCTCTCTCTCTCTGCCGTCCCTCTCTCTCTCTCTCTCATCTCATTATCCTCACCCATCCCTTTTGTCTCTCCTCTTCATCTGTCGCTCTGTATTCTTTCTCTCCTCTCGCTCTCCTCTCGTCCTGTCCTCTCCTCTCAGCTGGCGTGAGGAGGCGTAGGGATCTCTGTGTTCTCAGTTTGCGGTGCCGTTGACATGCAATATTGCGTAAACCTACAATATCGCAACATCCCTTTTCAGTGTCAAAAGTGAATGAGATGGAGAGAGAGAGAGAGAACACAGACATTCCCCTCAGCTTGTCCTCACACACAAACACGTACACAACCCAGCCAGCCCACAGATAGAGGCAGTAGGCAGGCAGATTAGGCCTGAGACTGAGGTGAAGTGGGATAGCTTTGCATTGGACTTGCTCTGACCTATATTCCCCTTTTAATCTGAGTCATATATGATTTCCTCTGCCTGGCCTAGTCATTAGGCAGGCTGTCACCTAGTGGACACGACCATTACTGTATATGTTTGTCATGACAATATGCAGATGTTAAAACCTATTTGGGCTAGGGGGCAGCATTTTGACATCTGGATGACAAGCGTTCCCAAAGTAAACTGCCTGTTACTCAGGCCCAGAAGCTAGGATATGCATATATTTGTTACATTTGGATAGAAAACACTTTAAAGTTTCTCAAACTGTTAAAATAATGTCTGTGAATATAACGGACCTGATATGGCAGGCGAAAACCCGAGGACAAACCATCCAGAAGAAAAACAATTCAGCCCACCAATGATTCCTATGGCTGTCATTTTTAATATGAAGGAAATTACCTCCCAGATTGCAGTTCCTATGGCTTCCACTAGACGTCAACAGTCTTTAGAAAGGGTTTCAGGCTTTTTTTTGGAAAAATGAGCTAGAATTTGTAGTTTTTCTAAGTGGCTCCCATTTTGGCTGTAGTGTTTGTTACGCATTCTGGTGAATGAGCATACTTTGTTGTTTATCTCCGGTAATGCCAATAACGATTCTCCGTCTTACATTGTATAGTTTATTTACGTATTAGGGTACCTGAGGTTTGATTATAAATGTTGTTTGGGGAAGTTTATTGGTAACGTTTGGGATTCATTTTGTATGCATTTTGAAGGAGGGAAACCGGTGAATTATTGAATGAAGCGTGCCAGCTAAACTGAGTTTTTGGGGATATAAAGAAGGACTTTATCGAACAAAACAGCCATTTGTGATGTAGCTGGGACCTTTTGGAGTGCCAACAGAAGAAGATCTTGAAAAGTAAGTGATTTATTTTATCACTATTTCTGACTTTCGTGGCACATCTGCCTGGTTGGAAAATGTTTTTAATGCTTTTGTGTGCTGGGCGCTGTCCTCAGATAATTGCATGGTGTGCTTTCGCCGTAAAGCCTTTTTGAAATCTGACACCGTGGCTGGATTAACAAGAAGTTCAGTTTTTAACTGATGTATGACACTTGTATTTTCATGAATGTTAAATATGACTATGTCTGTCATATGAATTTCGGCTCTGCAATTTCACCGGAAGACAATAGCGTCTCACTGATCCGCAATACGTTTTTAAACAATCCGTTTCGTTTGACATTTTTACTCTATTTTCATTGATGATCTGAATAAATCACTAGATAGCCTGATTGTAAATCAGCAGAGTATGTGGTTTATTGCAGAGATTGAGAGCATGTCTGCGTGTGGTGTGTCAACTTCCTTGTACCATACGCGGTGAACACCCTGTTCGTGTTTTAGGCTGACAGTGCGATTTTTATGCGACGTCGTTCAGGCCTAGACACGTTTCTCAGAACCAGGGGAGCTCCTTCTTTACGAGAGGCTTTAGTTAGTGCCATTCACGCGCTAGGAGAGACCTGCATGTTAAAGCAGCCACAGCAGAACACCCAGTCTCTCTCAGACTTCCCTTTGTAATGAGCAGAAAGAGAAGGGGCACTGAAGCGTCTCACAGGATGCTGCTGAAAGGTGGCGGACACACACATTAGCATGCACATGCACACAAACACACACACAATTAGCGCCTCTGTAACAGCACACTGCTCTCCTTCAAAACTCATAATCTTGCCTTTTATGAATACATTCAGACCAGAGCGAACAAAGCACCAAACAAGCAGAATTTCTATCTTACTCCTTGTGAGGTCTTGCATGATTTACTTGCATTGACATTTGTAGGAGTAAGCCTATTTCGCGGCTTACATTTGTGTTCATCGAACGTTATGGATCCCGGTATGATGTTATGTGTAGTAATTACTTTGGTTTTAATTGATTTATATTCTGTGCGTGCCCTTGCCACCTCAGAGAAGCTATACACTTATCTTTTATGAAAGCTCATTTTGAGGTGTTATGATTCGAGGAAGGCTATTGTTGCCAGCGAGCGCTTGTTTCCCCATAGCCTGCTTCTCGCCGTTATCTCGACCTACAAAGGCCTCGAAAGGACAACTGGAAATGGAAAAGGTGAAATGAAAGCCGTTCCTCGTGAGCGATTTCACCAGCCTAGCTTTTGTTGGCCTGTCTTTCCCTCTCTCTCATCGAGAGAGAGAGCTTATGTATATATATTATAATATCTAGCTGAGCTGACGCGGCGTGGCGCAATCTGGGTCTTCTCGCTTCACGGCCGTATCGTCTAGATGCTGTGAGGCAGGTGCAGGTGTGTGCATATACTCTATGCTGTGAGACTGACGTCTGCTGCCCTACGCGGTCAGCTCCTGTTGATTCCTCCTGCTTTAAAATGCATAGCCGCCTCTTCCATGGTCGAAGCTCATCCCCAGGAAATCACATTTTGTGAGAGAGAGCAGAGCGCTGAAGCGCATCGGCACGTCTTTAATCCGTGTCTCAGTGTTACAGCGCTCTGTCAGATGACCAGGCTTGGCCCAAAGCTTCGTGCCCCATGTCTCACTGGACTGTGGTGTGCGTATACACACACATATACGTTCCTCTGCGCCAACGATGCTAAGTGTGTTTGGAGGGCCTGAAGAGTATAGGCATATGTGTACTTAACCACGGGGGGCTGAGTCATTGCCTTGTGTCAGTAACACAGTGGAAAAATATGTTATGAGTGGGTATTTAAAGACAGGCCAACAAAAGCTAGGCTGGTGAAATCGCTCACGAGGAACGGCTTTCATTTCACCTTTTCCATTTCCAGTTGTCCTGTTCTCCGCAGAATGTCCATCTGTAATGTTTCCCTAGAACTGGGACATAATGGGTTGGGACCCATTCAAACAACGTGGTTAATTCTGGGTTACTCTGTCATGTTTATTCGCATAGCTAGAATAGAGAGTTTTTTGGCCACGGTCGAGTCCAGAAAATGGCACAGCAAAGCAATATTAAGACGGTCTTAGACAGATGCTGTCTTTGTTTTCTGCTGTTTCTCTACCCGTGTCGAAGCCACAATGGCATACCTGTACCAACTACCAGCCCTTTGCCAGAGAATAGTGATGCACCGATATGACACTTTTGACCTATATCTGATATTTTCCTTGCAAAAAAACCTTTCCCGATTTCTTTTTGTGCTGCCTTTGTAAGTATTCTAGTACAGTTAAATGGTTAGACCTCTGCGTCCATGTGTGTGTTAAGGCACTGCATCTCCATGCAAAAGAGGCATCCGGTTCGAATCCAGGCTGTAGCTAATGTCAGCCGATTCCTATATGTTCAATTTGAATAAATCACTGATTCTGTCGGGTATTTGGATAGTCTAACTCTGCTGTCAAGAGTTCCCGTTATGAAACCCAACCGTTTCATGGTTGTGAAGTCAAACCCAAGCAGATGGCTGTGGCTTGAGATGTAAATCCTGCAGACGCCAGAGTATAAATAAAGCAGGACTTTAACCATCGTCAACTCACAGCCTTGCACATAGTGAAGGAATAGGAAAAGGAAGGGAGGGAACGAGAGGAGGGACGGATAAGAGCAGGGGAAAAGCGAGGGATGTCACCTTCCATTTTGAATATCACTTACTGCTGATTGATTGTTTTTGCAACTTCCTGCAAATCAAGTGCGGTCTCGTTCTCGCCATTATTTATTAACCTGATTACATTCCATTCCAGTATGTGTGGATTGGAGTAGGAATCCAACAACTACACATCTGAATAATGGAAAATGCACACTTGCTCATTTCTGGCAGCAGGGTCAATGGACCACCAGTGTCTGTGGTGGCGAATTAGCATATTAATGATGTGTTGAATAATTGATGACGGAGGAGTGGATTACGAGTGTGATTCGTTGTTGGAACACAAATCGGAGAGAAAGGGGGTGAGGACGGGCTGTTAAAACCACTTTTACGGAGCCTTTTGAACTCAAGTTGCTCATTGGTTGGCGTCAACTGCAGGTTGTTTTTCTAGTTCTTTTGGCAGAGACTCTCTGCATTAAGAACCTGCTATGTCTGTTTCGTTGTCTCCTCTGAATATTCTGTCTGGTTCATGCAAGACAACTGTTTAATCTTCTTTTAAAGTATACTTTCAAACGTTATGCCTGCCACACCCAATCGGTAGCTACTTACCTTTTACATCTTGCGTGGTTTGAACACGTGACACCAAGGTCTGTGTAATACCTAGCTAGCTGTAAACCTGGTATTCCTCGATCAATTCAGTACAGCCTGTGAAACCCAGTGCCTTTGAACACAACACAACAAACTACACCAAAGCCTGTCTGAACCAGTGGTCTGCATCATGTTCCTATAAGGAGCTTAGAGGGAGACCGACAAACCAACTGTAGGGTCACTTGACAGGCCTCGACTCCAAATGGCAGCCTAAAGCACATGTAAGCCTAATTCAAACAAACGCTCTTTGTACCGATCTGCCTGCCTTTCCCCATCCACCCTGGACAGAACACTGAGCTCAAAGTACACAGCCAGTCTTCTCTCTGGCTTTGGGGGGGACTGCCTTAGGATTAGGGCAAGGTGAGAGTCGCAGCCGCACGCAGCCCATGGGTAGATTACTGGAGGTTAGTGCGACTAAGTCTCCACTTTGGCTCAGGAGTAGAGCCTACAGTAGTCAGTTCCCGTTTGGACATATGTCTTTTCATCTCAAGTCTGAAGGAGATATTGTCATATAAGTTCATGGTTCTCAGTCACTGTTCAGTCCAGCACTTTTATTTAAGTTAGACTTTTATCCCAGTTCCTGAATTCCTGTGTGTGTGTGTGTGTGTGTGTGTGTGTGTGTGTGTGTGTGTTTTTCCTTCAGTTTTTACGTAATGTCTAAGTTAGTTCAGCATGAACGAGGCTGCCTCGTCAGAAATAGGAACAGCCATTTGCCCACGAGTAGATGTGTGTCACAGCAGAGCAGAGCACAGCTTGTGGTGACTGAACTCCTGCCTCAGACCAAGCCGACTGGAAACATGGGCCCTGACCCTGTGTGACAGGTTCACCACTATGAGGCTATGTGCGTGCCTGTGTTCATGTACACATATCATATCTGTGGTTTTGCTATATTTGTGTGTGAGACTTTTTTTTTTATGGACGCCCGAGTGGCGCAGCGGTCTAAGGCACTGTGTGTCTCGGTGCAAGAGGCGTCACTACAGTCCCTGGTTTGAATCCAGTCTGTATCACATCATGTCCCCTTCTTTCTTTCCTGTGTGTGTGTGTGTGTGTGTGTGTGTGTGTGTGTGTTGTCCTGCCTTTTTAAGGCGGCACTTCCTCCTCTCCCCCGGAGAGAAAATAAAAAATAGTTTCCCCGCTGAGTGAACACCTTTCAGGTGCCAACATCTTTGGAAAAGAGCCATGCCAGATAGCAGACAGACAACAGCTGGGGAATGGATTACCAAGAAACGATTAAAAACTCTACTTCAAACTGCATCATTTAGTGCACTGCAGCTGGAAAACTCTACTTGTGGTTCAAGCGTTAGCACAGTGCAAGTAAAGTGTGTTGGATGTTATATTTCATGTAGTGGAACCTCCCAATTAAAGTTTCACTGACTTTGCAGCCGGGTCAGGTAAACAAGGTTGCCCTGTGCCCCATGAAATGAAAACCCCTCTCCAAAACCCTTGCCTGACTCCAGTCTTCTTCATTTCCATGTCGTAGGTACTATCCTTATTAGATGCATTTCCCCCAGAGTGTGGCAGCTTGGAAAATTCTTTGAGTGCTGTTATCATGTCTGTTTCTCAGAACCACAGAGAATGGCGTCTGTCGACACTCCTCACTGCTAACCCAGCTATTAGACGCTGTTCGAGAAAAGTGCTCTGTGTTGATCGACTGAGATTGTTACTCTTTATTTTTCTCTCTTGCGTGCTTGTTCTTTCTCTCTCCTTCCCTCCTCTTTCTCTCTCCTCCTCACCCTGCCCCTGTTCTTTAGGCTCTCTCTCGCTCTCTCTCTCTCTCTCTCTCTCTCTCTCTAACTGACCGTGCTGCTCATCAAAGAGAGTCCTACTCTTAAGCCTCCGCAGGTTTTGCCTCCCTCCTCTACAAGAGGCCTCCTAGCAGAAAGACCCAGAATGACATTATTTTCCCTGTAGTTCAGCATGACACCCAGAGGCTTACTCAATCTACCAGCAGCCAGCAGGCCATTCTCTTCCCTGTTTCTGTCTGCCCAGGGAACACTGGAAACAAATCACAGCACAACCTCAGTCAAGACAGTTGAGCTCGGATTCAATTCTAGTGACATGAAAAGAGTGATTTAAGACTTTTTTTTTGGACTGTGTGTGTGTGTGTGTGTGTCGAGTTGGTGTGTGTTACCTAGATACACACATAAAAATACACACCGGTATTAAAGTATATCTTCTATTGTGTTTCAGTGCTGGCCAGTTTCAGAGGGACGGTCCAGCATGGCTTGCCATTGGAGATTGGGGACACGGTGCAGCTCCTGGAGAAATGTGAAGGTAACTGATAACCTCTACTCATTTCACACCCACATAAACCACAAATCCCCCTTCGAGCTTCACAGACAGCCACTGTGACTCACAGATGGGCTGCTACTGGGGCTGTAGTCAACCTTTTTGAAGTTGGGCCACGTTTCCTTCCCCAGTCTGTCCCTCCCGGAGTATTGTGTTGCACATGAAATGTTAAGACTTTTTTTTTCTATTTGATGAGATAAACGTTTGTGGAGGCTCTCAGTTTGCTACTGTTTCCTGTGCCGCGAGAGGGAGAAGACTTCGGTTCCTGCTTCCCGCCCACACTGAGCTCTGCTTGCCAATGTGTGTGTGTGTGTGTGTGTGTGTGTGTGTGTGTGTGTGTGTGTGTGTGTGTGTGTGTGTGTGTCCCTGCTTGGCTGTGTATTGCGAAGGAGTGTGTGAGCCTCAAGGCCGAGTCGCTCACACTCACGGGTTCATTTTTGACATAGTTTCAGACAGAGCAGGTGCCCCGTCACACTTTCCTGTTTCCACCCAGCTAACTTACACAGCATTGACGCAACCTTCCTCCCTTCTCAGGGCATCACGATCTCACTTCCTGTTGTTGCTCAAGGACACACAGACAGACAGATGACAGGTCCGTCTGAGGTGGCTGATGATTCATTACAAACTCCCCAAAGGAAATGATCTGACATCTAATAGACACTATAAATGCAAAAGTATGTGGACACCCCTTCAAATGAGTGGTTTAGACTATTTCAGTCACACCCGTTGCTGACAGTTGTATAAAATCAAGCACACAGCCATGTAATCTCCATAGACAAACAATGGCAGTAGAATTGCCTTACTGAAGAGCTCAGTGACTTTAAATGTGGCACTGTCATAGGATGCCACCTTTCCAACAGCTCAGTTCATCAAATGTCTGCCCTGCTAGAGCTGCCCCAGTAAACAGTAAGTGCTTTTTATTGTGAAGTGGAAACGTATTTCCTGACGAACAGCTCTTGTGCTGATGTTGCTTCCAGAGGCAGTTTGGAACTCAATAGGAGCAACAGCGACTCAGCTGTGAAGTGGTAGGCCACACAAGCTCACAGAATGGGACCGCTGAGTGCTGTAGCGTGTAAAAATGGTCTGTCCTCGGTTGCAACACTCACTGCCATTGTTCCAAACTGCCTCTGGAAGCAACGACAGCACAAGGACTGTTCGCCAGGAGCTTCATGAAATGGGCTTCCATGGCCTAGCAGCCCGCACACAAGCCTAAGATCACCATGCGCAATGCCAAGCATCGGCTGGAGTGGTATGAAGCTCGCCGCCATTGGACACGCATTCTCTGGAGTGATGAATCACGCTTCGCCACCTGGCAGGCCGACAAATGAATCTGCGTTTGACGGATGCTAGGATAACGCGACCTGCCCCAATGCATAGTGCCAGCTGTAAAGTTTGGTGGAGGAGGAATAATGGTCTGGGGCTGTTTTTCACGGTTCGGGCAAGGTCTCTTAGTTCCAATGAAGGGAAATCTTAACATTACAGCACACAGTGACATTCTAGACGATTCTGTGCTTCCAACTTTGTGGCAACAGTTTGGGGAAGGCCCTTTCCAGTTTCAGCCTGACAATGACCCCGTGCACAAAGCGAGGCCCATACAGAAATGGTTTGTCGACATCGGTGTGGAAGATCTTGACTGGCCTGTACAGAGCCCTGACCTCAATCCCATCGAACACCTTTGGGATGAATTGGAACGCCGACTGCGAGCCAGGCCTAATCGCCCAACATCAATGCCCGACCTCACTAATGCTCTTGTGGCTGAATGGAAGCAAGTCCTCGCAGCAATGTTCTGACGTCTAGAGGAAAGCCTTCCCAGAAGAGTTTAGGCTGTTATCGGGGGGGGGGACGACAAACGCCATATGAATGGCCATGATTTTGGAATGAGATGTTGGAGGAGCAGGTGTCCACATACTTTTTGGTCATGTAGCGTATGTGTTTGGTTTTGGAGGACGGGACAAAATACAATATGTTCCGGTCCCCACAACCCCAAGACAAGGGTGTTGACAAGGTCTATCTATTCTGTCCTAGAGAGGAGACAAGTTACTTTAAAAAAAATAGTTTCTGCCAGTGCTGATACTATGTCACCAACTTACTACTGTAGGGTGATAGGTGACATATGTCTCCTCTGACACGCTCTGGCCAAGCGAAACCTAGAAAGAGTTCGTAAAGAGCCTCGTGGAGGTCCATCAGTAGGCAAGACCACGAGACAGTGGCAGCAGTGAGGCTCATTCTCACCTCTTTAACACGAGTAGCACATTATGACCTTAGGTTACTGGTGCTACTTACACTTCCTGGTGCTACTTACAGCCCGTGGTACTACTGACCCCCCCCCCCCCCCCCCCTGGCTCACCAGCTTGGCCGGTGGCCAGAACAAATACTGGGTGCTCAGTGCCATGTAACACCGGGCCTGGTAGGCTTGCAGTAAACAGTGCAGCGACAAAATCCTGCCTCCCGTGATAGTGTTCCAGCTGGCCGTTTTGTTTTATTTTCTCCTTCAGTTTTCCAGCTCGGCAGCTCGACGACTGGTGCGGCCCGGCGCTGAAGTGTCGACACTTCAGTAACCCGGTTCTGTGTCCCAAACGGCAGCCCTGTAACTCATAGTGCTCTGGTCAAAAGTAGTGATAGAAAGAAAGAAAGGTAGCGGGTCTGAGAGTCACAGTGACACGATGAAAATGTCTTTTGATTTTATTTTTTGTCTCCTCAGGCTGGTACAGGGGGTTCGTCCATAAGAATCCAAATGCCAAGGTGGGTGAGACTCTTGTGTGTTATTGAGGCTGTCAGCGCAGCTGCTATTTTCAGATTCAGAAATATCATCTCTCTGCTTCGATCTGAGGGCTGTGCAGTGAGCAGGTCAGTAGGGAGAGGCTCATAGTTTAATAATGTCACGTTGACACGCACTTACACGCACACACACACACACACACACACACATTATTAATTTGTATTGATTATCTGCATCATTTACGCTCGCTAACAGAATGTGTTAGTGGTAGTGCCGTTTTAATGATACAGTTAAAGTGACATTCACCATTCATTATTTTGTTTATTCTCTCCCCCCAGGGTATTTTCCCATGCACTTACATTCACTTGAAGAACGCCCATATCAAGAACAAAGGGTGAGTAATGAGTGTATTGTGTGTGTCTGTCCGTTTCCGTGTGTGTCTCCCCGTGTCTGTCTCTGAGAAGGCAAACAGCCTTATTAGATCAGCCAGTCTGGGAGGTGAGGTAGGTTTATGTTATTTCTGCGGCGAGGAAACGTTAGATAAACATTTAGATCAACGTCACCGTAGCAGAACGGAGGCCGAGTGCCTCTTGGACCAGCCTCTCATAGTGACACTGCGTTGTTATCTGTCGCGTGAGTGTATCTTTGAACCCATGTGCTCGGTAGATATACCGTAGTAATGTGATGTCCCTCTCTCCTCTCTCTCTGACCCACAGGCAGTTTGAGACTGTCATCCCCACAGAGGACTCTGTTATCACTGAGATGACATCCACCCTGAGAGACTGGGGAGCCATGTGGAAACGTCTCTACGTGGTAAAGACTGTTCAACACACGCATGTAGGAATGCATGCAGGAATTCGCACAGACATGCATGAATTTACACATACACACATGTACGTGCGTGTTCTCATGTGTGCCCCACACATCCTGCAGAGAGGAGAATAGACCTGAGAACCGTTGCAGACAGGGAATGCCTTTCAACTAGTGGGCAATACATTATGCCTCAGGTGTTTTTCCTGCAGAAAACAGTGGAAGCTTTTTTCCTGCATATTAATGAGTAACATTGTTTGTGTTTGTGTCTAATAAATGATCTGTGCTTGTTAGACATAAAATCTGAATTTGTGATGCATTACTTGTTATAGCAGGCTGACTGTCTGGTCCCAATTGTTTTACTCTGAAATGTCTCTTGCTCTCTTGCTTTCTCTCTCTCCTGCTCTCTCTGTCGCTCTGTCGCTCCCTCGCTCTGTCGCTCGCTCGCGTGCTCTGTCTCTCTTGCTCTCTCTGTCGCTCTGTCGCTCCCTCGCTCTGTCGCTCGCTCGCGTGCTCTGTCTCTCGTGCTCTCTCTGTCTCTCGTGCTTTCTCCATCTCTCGTGCTCTCGCGGTCTGTCTCTTGTGCTCTCTCTGTCTCGTGCTCTCTCTGTCTCGTGCTCTCTCTGTCTCGTGCTCTCTCTGTCTCGTGCTCTCTCTGTCTCGTGCTCTCTCTGTCTCGTGCTCTCTCTGTCTCGTGCTCTCTCGGTCTGTCTCTCGTGCTCTCTCTGTCTCGTGCTCTCGTGCTCTGTCTCTCGTGCTCTCTCTGTCTCTCGTGCTTTCTCCATCTCTCGTGCTCTCGCGGTCTGTCTCTTGTGCTCTCTCTGTCTCGTGCTCTCTCTGTCTCGTGCTCTCTCTGTCTCTCTCTGTCTCTCGTGCTCTCTGTCTCATCTCTCTGTCTCGTGCTCTCTCTGTCTCGTGCTCTCTCTGTCTCGTGCTCTCTCTGTCTCGTGCTCTCTCTGTCTCGTGCTCTCTCTGTCTCGTGCTCTCTCTGTCACTCGCGCTCTCTCGCTGTCTGTCTCTTGTGCCCTTTCTGTCTCTTGTGCTCTTTCTGTCTCTTGTGCTCTGTCTGTCTCTTGTGCTCTTTCTGTCTCTCTCTCTCTCGCTGTCTGTCTCTTGTGCTCTTTCTGTCTCTCTCTCTGTCTCTCTGTCTCTGTGTAGAAGAATGATGGGGATCTGTTCCATCGGTTGTGGCACGTGATGAATGAGATCTTGGACCTGAGGAGACAGGTTCTGGTTGGTCACCTCACCAACGACCGCATGAAAGACGTCAAACAGCACATCACTGCCAGGTCTGGACTGGAAAGAAGAATGATGGGGATCTGTTCCAGTCCCCCAGTCCCTCTGTCTTTGAATGACATCTTCCCTCCCCAGTCCCCCAGGTTCTGTCTTTGAATGTCACCTGTCTTTGTCCCTCTGTCTTTGAATGTCACACTCCTCCCCAGTCCCCCAGTCCCTCTGTCTTTGAATGTCACACATTCCTCCCTCCCCAGTCCCCCAGTCCCTCTGTCTTTGAATGTCACACTCCCTCCCCAGTCCCCCAGTCCCTCTGTCTTTGAATGTCACACTCCCTCCCCAGTCCCCCAGTCCCTCTGTCTTTGAATGTCACACTCCCTCCCCAGTCCCCCAGTCTTTGAATGTCACACTCCCTCCCCAGTCCCCCAGTCCCTCTGTCTTTGAATGTCACACTCCCTCCCCAGTCCCTCCCTCTGTCTTTGAATGTCACTCCCTCCCTCCCCAGTCCCTCTGTCTTTGAATGTCACACTCCCTCCCCAGTCCCTCCCCAGTCCCTCTGTCTTTGAATGTCACACTCCCTCCCCAGTCCCCCAGTCCCTCTGTCTTTGAATGTCACACTCCCTCCCCAGTCCCCCAGTCCCTCTGTCTTTGAATGTCACACTCCCTCCCCAGTCTGTCCCCTCCCTCCCCAGACCCCCCTCTGTCTTTGAATGTCACACTCCCTCCCCAGGCACATGCTGTGCTCAATCAGTTCCGTTCCCCTTCAAACAGACACACCACACGTTCATACAGACACACCACACGTTCATACAGACACACCACACGTTCATACAGACACACCACACGTTCATACAGACACACCACACGTTCATACAGACACACCACACGTTCATACAGACACACCACACGTTCATACAGACACACCACACGTTCATACAGACACACCACACGTTCATACAGACACACCACACGTTCATACAGACACACCACACGTTCATACAGACACACCACACGTTCAAACAGACACACCTCACGTTCATACAGACACACCACACGTTCATACAGACACACCACACGTTCATACAGACACACCACACGTTCATACAGACACACCTCACGTTCATACAGACACACCTCACGTTCATACAGACACACACTTTTCATTTCGTATCAGACACACCTCACGTTCATACAGACACACCTCACGTTCATACAGACACACACTTTTCATTTCGTATCAGACACACCTCACGTTCATACAGACACACCTCACGACACACACTTTTCATACAGACACACCTCACGTTCATACAGACACACCTCACGTTCATACAGACACACACACTTTTCATTTCGTATCAGACACACAAACACTTTCCACTGCGTCTCTATCTCCCGGGCTGATGAAACGACACCTGTCAGTCCCTTGCTGTTGGTTGTGGACAGATGACAGACCACTCCCCCTGCAAACACCAGTTTGAAGAGTTCTGTGACCCTACCTCTCCTTGTCTTATACCATCCCATGCTCTGAAAGACTTATCTATCCCTGGGAGATTAGAGTGTGTGTTTATGGGTACCCCTCTATGCCTCTATGTCCCTGTGAGACATAGCAGTCTTCCAGTTCTGTCAAGTGTGTCCTGTCTGAATGGTTTGATGCACTGACAGTCCTGTTGTGTGTGTGTGTGTGTTCCAGACAGCTGAGTTTGGACCTGGTACCCCGCAGGGAGTTCTGCATGGTGGACCCAGACGAGATCAGCGTCACAGAACTCTTCAAACTGGTGAGTTCTATTCCCAAAACCAGGAACAATTGCCTGAACACTGTTATCTTGTTACTGTGTATTACCCACTCACTATCCTCATCAATCCAGTTTAACCCACTGTTCTCTTGTTACTGTGTATTCCCCACTCACTATCCTCATCAATCCAGTTAACCCACTGTTCTCTTGTTACTGTGTATTCCCCACTCACTATCCTCATCAATCCAGTTTAACCCACTGTTCTCTTGTTACTGTGTATTCCCCACTCACTATCCTCATCAATCCAGTTAACCCACTGTTCTCTTGTTACTGTGTATTCCCCACTCACTATCCTCATCAATCCAGTTAACCCACTGTTCCTAGGCCGTCATTGAAAATAATAATTTGTTCTTAACTGACTTGCCTAGTAAAATAAAGGTAAAAAAAACAAATCCACTGTCCACTGTACCTTTCTCTAGCATTAGCCGCATAGCTAGCCCTAGCGACTGCTGCGTGTAATTCAGACACGTATTTTACTCTTAAGGCAGAAAAAAGGTAGATTAGAGTCTCCCTTCGTCTTTCCCTTCCTCACTCTCCTCCCCAGGCAGCGCTTTCCTCCCCCCCCACCCCCCACCCCGAAACCATAGCGACCACATCCTCTGCCTGATGCTCCAATCCTGATGTGAGGCACTTAGTCCTTTTTTTTTCGCTAAACAAATAATGTACAGGGGATGAGAAAGAGGGGAGTGGGGGATGAGTGAAGTAAAAGCCTAATGCAGGTGGAAATGTAGTCATTCCTTAGTAACTGAGACAGAAGATACAACAGGGGAAGAACAAAACACATTACAGTTGTCGTCATGGATGCAAAACAATAATAACATCGCCATCATCATGACAACGGCAGCAGAGGACCCGTTTGAATTTGTTTGGTGACAAAGGCATATCTTTCTTTGTGCCCTTCTTCATTGTGTGGCTTTATTGGGTTGTAGATAGGGCTGTTGCGGTGACTGCGTTACTGTGACACCGGCAGTCGTGAGTCATGACTGCGGGTCCAATTCTGTGTGACCATTGAGTCATGGCGATCTCCTGTTATGCACCCTGGACATGTGTTGGTTAGTACCCGACTCGCTAATGATCATCAGGTCGCTAATGGCCTGTTACCCAGGGCTCTATTGTCCCTCTAACCACTCTGACATCAATGCAAATGGGTTTGAAAAACACATCAAAACCGTATGCGCTTTTAAAACTCACCTCAATTTGAAGAAAGAAGTTCAACAGCACGTTGAACCTGAGTGGGAAACATGGTCATTGTGGGTGTTGTTTTAAAGACAAACACAACGAAATGGACAGCGCTTTTCAAGGTGGTGATTTGTTTAAAACAGCCGCATATTAGAGAATGATGCATACTGATAGGCCTATATGAGCCCAAGCCTGAAAGACCACTGAATTAAAATGATGACTGTTCTGTTATACAATATATAGCCTACCTGCATATTACAGAAGGCAGAAAAACATGACAAAAAAAACTGATTTACAATATCTTTGGTACGTAATTGGTCTAGCCCAAATTAAACAAATTCAGAGTTAGCCTAAATTATAATGAATTTGTATTTGATTTTGAATAGCCTAGTAATAGGGCATTTTTTATATTCCATCATTAATAGGCTGACACACTACCTTTTAGCTACTGAATATCTTACCACGGTGTGTTTCCATCTCCTTCCCTCTCTCCCCTTCAGTGCGCAGAGACTGGGGCTGTCAACATTTGAATGAAATAGAAAAGTATGTGGACACGCCTTCAAATTAGTGGATTTGGTTATTTCAGCCACACCAGTTGCTGACAGGTCTATAAAATTGAGCACACAGCCGTGCAATATTCATAGACAAATATAAGCAGTAGACTGGCCTTACCGAAGAGCTCAGAGACGTTCAACGTCATATGATGCCACCTTTCCAACAAGTCAGTTCGCAAAATGTATGCATTGCTAGAGCTGCCTCAGTCAACTGTAAGTGCTGTTATTGTGAAGATGAAAAGTCTAGGAGCAACAACGGCTCAGCCGCAATGTGGTAGGCCACACAAGCTTACAGAACGGTACCGCTGAGTGCTGAAGCAAGTAGCGCATAAAAAAACGTGTGTCCTCTGTTGCAACACGTTCTCTGGAAACACGTTCTCTGGTGTGATCAATCATGCTTCACTATATGGCAGTCCAACAGACTAATCTGGTTTTGATAGATGCCAGGAGAATGCTACCTGCCAACTGTAAAGTTTGGTGGAGGAGGAATTATGGTCTGGGACTCCTTTTCATGGTTTGGGCTGGGCTCCTTACTTCCAGTGAAGGGAAATCTCAACGCTACAGCATACAATGACATTCTAGACGATTCTGTTCTTCCAACTTTGTGGCAACAGGTTAGGGAAGACCCTTTCCTGTTTCAGCATGACAGTGCACAAAGCGAGGTCCATACAGAAATGAGATTGGTGTGGAAGAACTTGACTAGCCTGCACAGAGCCCTGACCTCAACCCCATCGAATACCTTTTGGATGAATTGGAACGCCGACTCCATATTAATGTCCATAATTTTGGAATGAGATGTTTGATGAACATACTTTTGATCATTGTGTGTATGTTTTGTTGGGAAAACATGTTACTATCTATGTTCCCAAACAGATTTCACTTGATTTCCCAAATTAAGCACTGGGTTGCTGCAGGAACATGGTTGGAGAGGCCATGGCATACAGAGTTTGCACGGAATATAACCTGCTATGCAGTGAAATAACCGGAGTAGCCTACCTGACATGGGACCAACCAGCGGGGAAGTGGCCTCCATTCGCTATTCGAGTGCATACGTTTGATGTCTTTTTCCTCTTATGTCTGTTCCTGCCCATTTTCATATTGGGCCATTCTAAATCTAAGCAAATTTGACATATTAGTAAAGACTAGATTAAATTGAGAATAGTCTGATGGGTGAAATAATGATCACTTGATGACAGAACAGCGTGTGCAGCCTGAGGCAAGGAACGGAGCACAATCCTTTTTTTTTTGTTGCACTTTCTCAAATCGTCAATAGCTTAACGTCGTATCATGCAGCCCATATATCTTTGTATTTCTTAGGCATTCTAAGGTTTTTATCATTCGCAGTTAAAGTTGTCAAGTACCTCTAAATCTAGTGTATAGGACCTGTTTCAAATGATCACTTTTACGCTCAACATAGCTACTTCGTATGCGCGCTCTAGCGCCAGAATGGGAAAAAATATCCTTTCTCTGTTATTCAGCTGAGTTCAATTATAAAGTAATGCCACGAACAAGCCTACAGCGTATGGCATGGCACATTAGTCAGATAACATGCAGTAGGCCAACTCATATTCTGTTCTTCTGAAATAATTTTCTGTGTATCATAAAGTTTCTTTAGACCTGCCAAAAATAAATCATGGCTGTATTGTGATGGTGTATATTAATTTGATTTATTATACTTTTTTACTTTAGCTGTTCCAAAGGCGCGCGCATCAGCAGCTTGTGTGTGTGGAGGCCTGGAAGATGCTCAACGTGTTTTGTGTTCATTAACGGTCAATTGCCGTGAGACCGGCAGTCATTTGCATGACAACAACCGGCTGACATAATTACATGACCGCCACAGCCCTAGTTGCGGATGGAGTGCTTTGGAGGATTAAACTTGTATGTACAAGCAGATGAGGTGGTGTCTTTGAGTCCATCGACCGAGCCCGACAGTTACTATAGGTGTGCACTGTCTAACATGGCCATTTGGATCAACCTAAAAATATCACTGTTTACAACTAAATGGGTTAGGTTTAAAACATTCAAAAACATTTGTTTTAACCAAATATGATTCAATGCCAACTGTTTTATATTAGATTTTTAACAAACTTATTTCAAGTTGCAACCTATTTCTTTGAACATTGAACTTACTTTTATCCTTTTGTTAAACCTAATAAATAACACATTCAAACTAATATATATATACACACAACCCATTTTGTAACAAGTACATTTTCGATTTTTACCTATCCACATTTCTTTAATTGGCTTACAAGCAATTAAATACATTTCCTTTTAATCAAAATATGAAGTTGGCTCCATAACATGAAATAATAACTCTTTCTTTACTCTCTCTCACACTTTCTTTACATACGACTTTCACATTAACTGGTTACAATGTTGTGACCAGCTCTTTAATATCACATTACTGATGCAGATATTATTTAAAAATCCTGTACAGTCATTCTGAAAAGTACTTTTTCCTCTCATGGCTAACTACCAGGAGGAGCTTATATTCATGAGCTCACCTTGAGTGACAGCTCTTTTGAAACGTCGAGCAACTTGGATGCAGTGTTGCAGTATAAAATCACCTCACGCTACATTGGTGATGCACAAAGCAATTCAAACAACATTGAAATTGCATCAAGGATATACCGCTGAAGTCAGACTTTTGAATACACCTTAGCCAAATACAGTTAAACTCAGTTTTTCACAATTCCTGACATTTAATCCAAGTAATGCAAGTAATCCAAGTAGATGCCTTTGTCTTAGGGCAGTTAGGATCACCACTTTATTTTAAGAATGTGAAATGTCAGAATAATATTAGAGAGAATGATTTATTACAGATTTTATTTCTTTCATCACATTCCCAGTGGGTCAGAAGTTTACATACACTCAATTCGTATTTGGTAGCATTGCCTTTAAATTGTTTAACTTGGGTCAAACGTTTTGGGTAGCCTTCCATAAGCTTCCCACAATAATAAGTTGGGTGAATTTTGGACATTCCTCCTGACAGAGCTGGTGTAACTGAGTCAGGTTTGTAGACCTCCTTGCCCGCACACACTTTTTCAGTTCTGCCCACAAATGTTCTATATGATTAAGGTCAGGGCTTTGTGAAGGCCAATCCAATACCTTGACTTTGTTGTCTTTAAGCCATTTTGCCACAACTTTGGAAGTGTGTTTGGGGTCATTGTCTGTTTGGAAGGCCCATTTACAACCAAGCTTTAACTTCACGACTGATGTCTTGAGATGTTGCTTCAATATATCCACATAATTGCGGTGTTCTTCGGCTTGCAAGCTTCCCCCTTTTTCCTCCAAACATAACGATGGTCAAACAGTTCTATTTTTGTTTCATCAGACCAGAGGACATTTCTCTAAAAAGTATGATCTTTGTCCCCATGGAGCAGTGGCTTCTTCCTTGCTGAGGACTCGTTTTACTGTGGATATAGATACTTTTGTACCTGTTTCCTCCAGCATCTTCACAAGGTCTTTTGCTGTTGTTCTGGGATTGTTCTCCACTTTTCGCACCAAAGTACGTTCATCTCTAGGTGACAGAACGCGTCTCCTTCCTGAGCTGTATGACGGCTGCGTGGTCCCATGGTGTTTATACTTGCGTACTATTGATTGTACAGATGAACATGGTACCTTCAGGCATTTGGAAATTGCTCCCAGAGATGAACCAGACTTGTGGAGGTCTACAATTTTTTTCTGAGGTCTTTGCTGATTTCTTTTGATTTTCCCATGATGTCAAGCAAAGAGGCAGTGAGTTTGAAGGTAGGTCTTGAAATACATCCACAAGTACATCTCAAATTGACTCAAATGATGTCTATCAGAAGCTTCTAAAGCCATGACATCCTTTTCATTTTTTCCCCAAGCTGTTTAAAGTCACAGTCAACATAGTGTATGTAAACTTCTGACCCACTGGAATTGTGATACAGTGAATTATAAGTGAAATAATCTGTCTGTAAACAATTGTTGGAAAAATTACTTGTGTCATGCACAAAGTAGATGGCTTAACCAACTTGCCTAAACTATAGTTTTGTTAACAAGAAATTTGTGGAGTGGTTGAAAAACACGTTTTAATGACTCCAACCTAAGTGTATGTAAACTTCCCGACTTCAACTGTATATATTTTTACCTCTCCCGTTTTGGCATGTCTTTTGTGATGCGTTTCACAGCAGCACTGATGGATGTGTTGACATGACAACTGCGTCAGAGTTTTGAATCCCCCCTTCTTCCATGCTGACTGAAGACCTAGTTAGCCACTAACTAGCTAACAACAGACAAAAATGAAAGGGAAACATGTAAGTATATTTGCCATAGATAAATAGGGTAAACTTTTAATTATATTTTCTGACACCTTACAGTAAACATTTGGCACCAGTAGAGTAGCTATCTAGCAAATGTAGACCACGCCCCTCTGCAAACATGCCTTCTTTGGCAAGAGAATATCATGTTACGGTTGGTGTATAAAATAATACTTAAGATTCCGCCTCGTCCCCTTATAATAATGAATCAACGGGAGGAGACCAGTAACGTTAAGTTCAAACTTTATCAATGTAGAAGCAATTGTAATTTTTCATACTTTGATCAGATTTCCTTCAAATATCCTCCAATTTCTTTAAGATTCATTGCTGGCAGTGAACATATAACCATAAAAGAAGAACATGTTACCTGGAATGACATTCACGCTCACGGGTGGCCAAAAGAACAAACAAAGTCACACCCTCCAATAGGCCATTCCTCCAGCTCTTCTGATAGGCTGCTGCCGCTACATTGCTCCCACAGCTATGCAATGCAAAGGTGTTGAAAGCAATTTAGCTTTCATCCAGTTCAAAAACTGATAGTCATCTGTCAAATTCGTTATTTGATTTCAGACATAAATTGAGTAGAATATGGTGAACGAACCAAAGTGTAATTTTGGATCATACCACTCAGAAAAAGCACTTCAGATGAACAACAGTGCCGTTCCTGTTTTTACAGTGAGGATTAGAGAAAGATACCAGGGTGTACTTGGCCAACAAAAGCACAAAGGATTTTGTCAGAGCATGAGTGTTCGGCTAAATGATTTATTCAAGAATACTCCGCGGAGCATGGCGCTTGGTTGGATTCCCAGGACCACCCGTGTGTGAAATGTATGCCCACGTGACTGTAAGACACTTTGGATAAAAGCGTCTGCTAAATGGTATATTCATATGTATTATTACTTTATTGGGACCCAGTCTTGGTGATTTTAAAAAGCACCATTTATTCTACTGTATTGTGCCAACCTCTCTTCTGGTAATTCAGATGTGTGTTTAGGACCACTGAGCTGTAGGTCAGAGAGCCCAGGTCAGAGAGCCCAGAGCAGAGGAGGAACAGTAGGGCTCACTACACTGTCAGTTGTACTTGAACAGTGGTGATGGATAGTTCAGGTTTATCTAGGTCAACATACTGTCTCCCAATTAGCACTAGCATACATGGAAATGACATGTGGAGAGTAACCCGTTTCACACTATTGTGCCGACCCGAAGCAGATATTTTCTTTTCAAATGGTCCTTTGCCACACATTTCATGTGATAAAGGCATAATGGAAGGATCCTTATATACTGCAGCCTTGATTATGTGATCTCTTAAGAATCTCAGTAGGCTGTATTTAACTCTCTCTCTAAAGCCCAGGGACTTTTAGACTGTTACAATACTTGTTTCTGTTTTTCACGCTACTTACTGGAAAATGTTACATGGTGAACCTGGTCCTCTGTAGCAGCTGGATAGTGAGTTCGATTCCAAAAACCACCCACGCGTAAAAACTGTAAGCATTCATGACTTTAAGTCGCTTTGGATAAAAGCATCTGCTCAATGGCATAATTATTAAATATATTATGTGAACAATATTGGAACAGTTTGTTAACTTACAATACTCCACTATACTACTTCCCCTCCTGTATTAAGTGAGGCAGAAACAGTCACATAAGACATTGTCTCCCCTCGGTTGCTTAACGTACTGTATAGTTGAGACAGCATTTCACGAGCAGCTTTCTTCTCTATCGGTTGTCACACAAGCCTATTCATTCCAGATGAAACTAAACTGGCCGATTTAACCCTGTTTACGCGAGCCGCATAAAACATAATGTCTCAATGCCTGCTGGTGCCCTCTCCTCTCCTCCTTCATCCCTCTTTCCCCCTCTTCTCCACCTCTATTAGTCCTCTCCCTTTGGCAGGGACCATAGCAGCCATCTGGTGGAATGAATGAGTGAGTGGGTGCATGCGGGAGTGTAAGGAAGCCTTGGATTGGGACCTGTGGCTCGATGTTAAGTTGTTAGCCACCGGTTCTTCTTTTGTCCTTGTACTGGGCAACAACACAGACAGTGACTAAGGAAGATGAGAAGCTCAGAGTCTTTTCCTGTCCTCAGTTTATGCAGACTTGTGCATTGAGCTGTGAATACTCTTTATTAAGAAGTCCACATGCTTCAGTTCGGCTGGCCGGGGGGACGAAGTCGGCGAACCGAACGAGTGTGCTCGCATACTACCTTAACAGACATTTGCTTGAAAAGTGGGAATTGTGCTGCATGTCCAATTTGAGATGCCGTCGCTAGTATACACTTCCTCAAAATAGTCGGAATGTAAGTCAAGAAATCTGTCTTTCTTTTTTTACATTTTTTGCCGAGGAGATCTTTGTTGTGCAATTCTACATCTAACTAAGATGTTTGGTGCAGTATTTCTAAATAAATGGAAAAAAATCAAGAAAACAAGTTATCTCTCGTTGAATGACAACAAAGACTTTGCTGAAGAATCCCTACTGTTGACCAATCACCGACGAAGAGGCGTAGACTTCAGCTACCAAGTTCAGCTTGCCTCAAGAAAACATTTTGTGTGCCCGAACAACCCTTACCAAAGTCCAAATCAAACCAAAAGGTCACAAAATGTTGTCGTAGTATATGCACAGTCTCTTCCAAACTGTTTTGACTGGCAAGCATGCGGGCGCCTTTAAAGTACAACCCCCAGACACTGCTGTGTCAGATAATAATGTAGAGATGTACTGTAGATCTGGTTGAGTTAATACATTATTATACCGTGCTTAAGAGGGCATAAGACTTGATGCTTTGGGTACATTGTGCTACTGTTCATTCTATCCCTGTGTGTGTGTGTGTGTGTGTGTGTGTGTGTGTGTGTGTGTGTGTGTGTGTGCAAATGAAATAAATATAATTCCTTCGAAGCACTCTGTGTTGTGACATTCTTCCTAGAAAGGTGTAAATGGCATTTGTGTGTGTGTGTTTATTCATTTCCTCATGCGTGTGTGTGTTGGACCGATCATCAGTTTGTTTGTTTTCTACAAAGATTATTATTATTATTATTATTAACTGAAACAAATTAGATTTGGGCGACTATTAGGGAAGCGTGCTGTGAACGTGCAACCTCTGGAATTAAATGGAATGCTTAACACATTTCTGGGAAAATAATATCCATAGTTTTTCCACAGCTTCACTTAAAGGGCCAATCAGCAGTTGAAACCATTAAAAAATCATTTTTAGCCCGCCACTGTTTTGATAAAAAGTTGAGGGATGGGTCAGGAGAAATGATCTTATGGATGGAGGTACTGGCCATCCGTGATATCAAAATTATAGTTTTAACCATGTGGTGAGGCTTTACAGGTTTTCTTTACAAACATTGGAGTTAAACAAGTGTTCTGATGGGGGTGTGACAGTTGAACTAACTCATGAGGCATTTATACCTTATATTCTTCGAGAATCAATGGGTACATATCATTCATGTATATGTCAAAAAATGGATGCTGCAACTGCTGATTGCCCCTTTAATGGGTGTTGGAATAAAAGGGTGAAAATGCAGAATATATTTGACATACACTACCATTCAATAGTTTGGGGTCACTTAGAAATGTCCTTGTTTTCCATGAAAACATACATGAAATGAGTTACAAAATGAATAGGAAATATAGTCAAGACATTGACAAGGTTATAAATAATGATTTTTAATTGAAATAATAGTTGTGTCCTTCAAACTTTGCTTTCGTCAAAGAATCCTCCATTTTCAGTAATTATAGCCTTGCAGACCTTTGGCACTCAAGTTGTCAATTTGTTGAGGTACTCTGAAGAGATTTCATCCCATGCTTCCTGAAGCACCTCCCACAAGTTGGATTGGCTTGATGGGCACTTCTTACCATAAGGTCAAGCTGCTCACACAACAGCTCAATAGGGTTGAGATCCGGTGACTGTGCTGGCCACTCCATTATAGACAGAATACCAGCTGACTGCTTCATCCCTAAATAGTTCTTATATAGTTTGGAGCTGTGCTTTGGGTCATTGTCCTGTTGTAGGAGGAAATTGGCTCCAATTAAGCGCCGGCCTTAGGGTATGTATGGCATGGCGTTGTAAAATGGAGTGGTAGCCTTCCTTCTTCAAGATCCCTTTTACCCTGTGCAAATCTCCCACTTTACCATCACCAAAGCACCCCCAGACCATCACATTGCCTCCACCATGCTTGACAGATGGCATCAAGCACTCCTCCAGCATCTTTTCATTTTTTCTGCGTCTCAAGAATGTTCTTCTTTGTGATCCGAACACCTCAAACTTAGATTTGTCTGCCCATAACACACAACATTCCTCTGTCCAGTGTCTGTGTTCTTTTGTCCATCTTAATGTTTTCTTTTTATTGGCCAGTCTGAGATATGGCTTTTTCTTTGCAACTCTGCCTAGAAGGCCAGCATCCCAGTGTCGCTCTTCACTGTTGATGTTGAGACTGGTGTTTTGCGGGTACTATTTAATGAAGCTGCCAGTTGAGGACTTTTGAAGTGTTTGTTTCTCAAACCAGACACTCTAATGTACTTGTCCTCTTGCTCAGATGTACACCGGGGCCTCCCGCTCCTCTTTCTATTATGGTTAGAGCCAGTTTGCGCTGTTCTGTGAAGAGAGGAGTACACAGCATTGTATGAGATCTTCAGTTTCTTGGACATTTCTCGCATGGAATAGTCTTCATTTCTCAGAACAAGAATAGACTGACGAGTTTCAGAAGAAAGGTCTTTGTTTCTGGCCATTTTGAGCCTGTAATCAAATCCATAAATTCTGATGCGCCAAATACTCAACTAGTCTAAAGACGGACAGTTTTATTGCTTATTTAATCAGTACAACAGTTTTCAGCTGTGCTAACATAATTGCAAAAGGGTTTTCTAATGATCAATTAGTCTTTTAAATTATAAACTTGCCAATGGAACACATGAGTGCCGATAATGGGCCTCTGTACACCTATGTAGATATTCCATAAAAAAATCTGCCGTTTACAGCTTCAGTAGTCATTTACAACATTAACAATGTCTACACAGTATTTCTGATCAATTTGATGTTATTTTAATGGATAATAAAATGAGCTTTTCTTTCAAAAACAAGGACATTTCTAAGTGACCCCAAACATTTCACCTGTAGTGCGTCTGAATCCCCTCTCCCCCTTTACCTGCTCTACTCAACCAGATATAAAGCGCTTTCCTCTCCTGAAATGAAAGGCAAACGCCAGAGTAGACAGAACAGCTTAAAAGCCAATGCTTCCTTTTATTTTCACAGAGCTAGGTCCCCTTTTGAAGCGTTTAATTCAAGTCAAATTAGATCGTTCAATATTTCATGAATGTCAAAGCTGAATAAATCAGTTCATTGAAAAAGGGCAAGTGATTTAAATTGTGTTCATGGGATAATCTCTGCACTCATGTAACAGCCAATGTTAAGGCTGTTACATACAATAGTAAATCACCTTCGGGTAATAAATCACCGGTGTGTTTGCACCAGCCGATGACCATCCAGGGTTTTGACATGTCTAATCCTGTGTGCACACATCACAGAGCGTTAGCTTACGGTCTTCATGACTCCCCTAGTTCAGACGATAAACCACCACTAGACCCGTGTTTGCGCCGGCTGATGTCCATCTTGGGTTTTGACATTTCTGACCCTTTGACGATAATGCGCCACTAGACTAGACTGGTGTTTTTGCACCGTCCAGATGATCTCTGATCCTGTTTGCCCACACCACAGATGGAGCACCGTCACCGTAAGAAGGAGACTCCGGTGCCGGCCAGCACGCACCACCTCTTCGTCCACATGAAGAGCCTGATGAGCTCCAACCTGGGAGAGGAGCTGGAGGTGTTCTTCCACATCTACGACGGCAGGGAGAACAGGCCACTCAGGTAAACGGTGCAACCGCTGTGACTGTATGTTTATACACGGGTATACTACTCCGAATGAAACACTGTATTGGGCATGCATTCCCAGCGATATGCTCCTATCGATATGTTGCTGACTTTTCCAAGTGTGTGCTCAAAGTGTAAATTATAGTGTGCCTTACATCCACTGGCGACTGCCCCAAATCAAATTGAACGGGATGAACACATTTGTGTTGCTTTATTGTATTGCATTATATACACTGCTCAAAAAAATAAAGGGAACACTTAAACAACACAATGTAACTCCAAGTCAATCACACTTCTGTGAAATCAAACTGTCCACTTAGGAAGCAACACTGATTGACAATACATTTCACATGCTGTTGTGCAAATGGAATAGACAACAGGTGGAAATGATAGGCAATTAGCAAGACCCCCCCCAATAAAGGACACTTTTGAATGTGCTTTCATTCTAGTGGTAGCATGAGATGGAGTCTACAACCCACACAAGTGGCTCAGGTAGTGCAGCTCATCCAGGATGGCACATCAATGCGAACTGTGGCAAGAAGGTTTGCTGTGTCTGTCAGCGTAGTGTCCAGAGCATGGAGGCGCTACCAGGAGACAGGCCAGTACATCAGGAGACGTGGAGGAGGCCGTAGGAGGGCAACAACCCAGCAGCAGGACCGCTACCTCCGCCTTTGTGCAAGGAGGAGCAGGAGGAGCACTGCCAGAGCCCTGCAAAATGACCTCCAGCAGGCCACATATGTACATGTGTCTGCTCAAACGGTCAGAAACAGACTCCATGAGGGTGGTATGAGGGCCCAACGTCCACAGGCGGGGGTTGTGCTTACAGCCCAACACCATGCAGGAAGTTTGGCATTTGCCAGAGAACACCAATATTGGCAAATTCGCCACTGGCGCCCTGTGCTCTTCACAGATGAAAGCAGGTTCACACTGAGCACATGTGACAGACGTGGCAGTCTGGAGACGCCGTGGAGAACGTTCTGCTGCCTTCAACATCCTCCAGCATGAACGGTTTGGCGATGGGTCAGTCATGGTGTGGGGTGGCATTTCTTTGGGGGGCCGCACAGCCCTCCATGTGCTCGCCAGAGGTAGCCTCAGCCTGACTGCCATTAGGTACCGAGATGAGATCCTCAGACCCCTTGTGAGACCATATACTGGTGTGGTTGGCCCTGGGTTCCTCCTAATGCAAGACAATGCTAGACCTCATGTGGCTGGAGTGTGTCAGCAGTTCCTGCAAGAGGAAGGCATTGATGCTATGGACTGGCCCGCCCGTTCCCCAGACCTGAATCCAATTGAGCACATCTGGGACATCATGTCTCGCTCCATCCACCAACGCCACGTTGCACTACAGACTGTCCAGTAGTTGGCGGATGCTTTAGTCCAGGTCTGGGAGGAGATCCCTCAGGAGACCATCTGCCACCTCATCAGGAGCATGCTCAGGCGTTGTAGGGAGGTCATACAGGCACATGGAGGCCACACACACTACTGAGCCTCATTTTGACTTGTTTTAAGGACATTACATCAAAGTTGGATAAGCCTGTAGTAATTTTGAGTGTGACTCTAAATCCAGACCTCCATGGGTTGATAAATTTGATTTCCATTGATAATTTTGGCGTGATTTCTGTTGTCAGCACATTCAACTATGTAAAGAAAAAAGTATTTAATAAGAATATTTCATTCATTCAGATCTAGGATGTGTTATTTTAGTGTTCCCTTTATTTTTTTGAGCAGTGTATTTAAGTAGGTGGGTAAGTAGGGCCTCATGGTGTGGCTTTGAAGTGAACAGGATTGACTGTTCACCTTGTGTTGGGTTTCTTTACAACCAACAATGGGATTACATTTTGAACCAGTTCTGGCATCTACAGTAGCAACCAGTTTATCCGTTGTTTCCCCCTTGACCTCCATTGAGGCTAACACACTTGTAGCTAATCCTCCTGGACTGTAACGCTGCGTCACAATGAGCCGTTAACTGGTGGCATAGTTGAGGTGGGTAAGGCCATGTTCCTTTCATCTGGCTGTAAACACACGTCTGTCTCGAAGCCACGTCACTGGGTTGGTTTGGGGTCGGCCATGGCTGGCGGTAGTAGTTATGAGGGAGGCACACGGGTGGTTATGTGGGAAGGAACACCACACACACACTCATAGCGTTGGTGAGAATGTTGGTGTGAATTAACGTCACTGTTTCCTCTTTTAAGAGTTGAGTGTTGGGAGTCAAAGTGCCGGAATTCCATTTCAACTCGCAAATGAATCAATTGTTCAAAACAGAAAAGGAAATGTGAGAATAGAGGCTCAAGCGCCCTCTTTCTGTACGACAGTGTCTGACGTCTGTACCCTGTTGGCTAACATGACAGGAACTAGGCCGACAGTGATGGGATGAATGTTTCAGCATGTACAACAGGGACGAGAAGCCAAGTGTATCTAGTCAACTATTACTAGTAACACAGTTATTCGTCGGCATCGGTAGACTGAAGTCCTAGAATTCGTTGCAGAGTCGGTTGTCCAGATAATTGTCAACGGATGTTGCTGTGTCGTGTTTTTATCCCCCCCCGGAAGCTTTTCAACCTATAGTTAGTTAGTCACTACACTTCTCCCCATTTGTGTGTTGCTGTGACTAATATCACATGAGAGAACATCTATTTTTACCTTCCCTGCTCCAGTCTTGTGTTGATGGCGTGTTTTTTTTGTTGGTGTGCCTGAACGTCGAGAGTGTGCACAGGAGAATAAGAGCAGAGCACGTTGTGAATAAAATAGCTACCTGCACAGAGTGCCAATGGGAGTCACTTTAAAAAAAGGTGCCTATTTAAGTTTGTTCTCTTGACTCTGTAACTCACGGCTCTGAAGTCCATGATAATGAAGGCCATTTCTTTTTTCACTTTCCCAGCGAGCAATTTGGTCGCAGAGTATATAATTTTCGCTCCAACCAGCTCTCTCTCTCTCTCACTTTCTTTTAAAAAGCTTGCCACTAAGTACCTGTGCCAGATAATCGGTCCTTCATTGTAATGCTATGCCATTTGAAATGCATTTTAAGAAGCGTGCTTAGAACTATTTCATAGCTGTTGCACAGTTCCTTGACAAATATAGAGATAATACCCCCCCACCCACAAAACATAGTCTTTCAAACGATTCTGACGATATCATTTATATGACTCTCACCTTGATATAGACTTGACAGAATTGTGCATCTTCTAGCCCAGAGACATGAGAGAACTCATCCCTGCCAACTTGTCACATTAAATGAATGAGTTTCTCTTTGCAAGCAGCATTTTATCTTATCTCGTCTTAACTAATGACTTTCTCCCCCTCTCTCTCTTTCTCTGGCTGGGGAGGGCTGTTCCGCTGTCTGCCAAGTGTTCCTCCGTTGTCTGGGACCTCTGAGTGTCCGCTGAGTTTATCTTCCTTCCACCTATGTTGTCTTGAAGGGGAATCTGCCTGCATCCCAAATGGCACACGCTACTTTTGACGTAGGGCTCTGGTCAAAAGTAGTAGGGTGCCATTTGGGATGTGGACTTTTTGTCAGTTTTCCCAGGCTGTTTTCTCTACCTGGCTGACAGCCAGTTTAATTAGTCCTGATGGTGTTGTTGGTCCGGGGTTTGACTGGAGCCAGATGGGGGTCCGACCTGCTCTTTCTCAACCACAGTTAGAGGAAAGAGAAGCCATGCCAGTGCCACCAGCTCAGCAGAAGCACTTATTCAGAGTCAGACATGGCATGTGTGTTATATCTAATGACCCTAGCATGGATACAGACACACACACACACACACACACACACACACACACACACACACAACCCCTCTGAAGAGTGGATGACACTGACAAGCCATCCAGACACTGCACTCTCTTTCTCTACTTCGCAGGTCTACCAACATTCACTCAAGCCCCTGTCTCTCTGCTGTCATAGAAACTAATGTGTACCATCTCCTTTTCCGCGCTCCGGTCAGATTTAACAAGACTAGGGATGGATGGATGAGTGGAGATGGGGCACTAGCTGCTGTCTACACGAACATCTATTGTTAGAGCAGGCAGTAGAACAACAGCAGTCTAATGAGAGCTGTCACAGATGGTGTAGTGGGGACACATTCACTGATGGCTTGGATGTTGATTGGTACGCTTGGAATTGGTGATACTTTTTTAATGTGTTTGGGTCTGTGACACACACTCCTCTATGTGACACACGCCTCTGAGAAACACTCCTCTATGTGACACACTCCTCTATGGGACACACTCCTCTGAGACACACTCCTCTGAGACACACTCCTCTGAGACACACTCCTATGAGACACACTCCTCTATGAGACACATGCCTCTGAGACACACTCCTCTATGAGACACACTCCTCTATGAGACACACTCCTCTATGAGACACACTCCTCTATGAGACACACTCCTCTATGAGACACACTCCTCTCTGAGACACACTCCTCTCTGAGACACACTCCTCTGTGACACACTCCTATGAGACACACTCCTCTATGAGACACACGCCTCTGAGACACACTCCTCTGAGACACACTCCTCTATGAGACACACTCCTCTATGAGACACACTCCTCTATGAGACACACTCCTCTCTGAGACACACTCCTCTCTGAGACACACTCCTCTGTGACACACACTCCTCTGTGAGACACACTCCTCTATATGACACACTCCTCTGTGAGACACTCCTCTGTGAGACACACTCCTCTATGAGACACACTCCTCTGTGAGACACACTCCTCTGTGTGACACACTCCTCTGAGACACTCCCCTCTATGTGACACTCCCCTCTATGTGACACACTCCTCTGTGAGACACACTCCTCTGTGAGACACACTCCTCTGTGAGACACACTCCTCTGTGACACACACTCCTCTATGAGACACACTCCTCTGTGACACACACTCTTCTATCACACACACTCCTCTGTGACACACACTCCTCTGTGAGACACACTCCTCTGTGAGACACACTCCTCTGTGACACACACTCCTCTGTGAGACACACTCCTCTATATGACACACTCCTCTATATGACACACTCCTCTGTGAGACACACTCCTCTGTGACACACACTCCTCTGTGAGACACACTCCTCTGTGTGACACACTCCTCTGTGTGACACACTCCTCTATGAGACACACTTCTCTATGAGACACACTCCTCTGTGAGACACACTCCTCTGTGAGACACACTCCTCTGTGAGACACACTCCTCTGTGACACACACTCCTCTGTGACACACACTCCTCTATGAGACACACTCCTCTGTGACACACACTCCTCTATGAGACACACTCCTCTGTGAGACACACTCCTCTGTGAGACACACTCCTCTGTGAGACACACTCCTCTGTGAGACACACTCCTCTATATGACACACTCCTCTGTGAGACACACTCCTCTGTGACACACACTCCTCTGTGAGACACACTCCTCTATATGACACACTCCTCTATATGACACACTCCTCTGTGTGACACACTCCTCTGTGTGACACACTCCTCTATGAGACACTCCTCTATGAGACACACTCCTCTGTGAGACACACTCCTCTGTGACACACACTCCTCTGTGACACACACTCCTCTGTGACACACACTCCTCTGTGACACACACTCCTCTGTGACACACTCCTCTGTGACACACACTCCTCTGTGACACACTCCTCTGTGACACACACTCCTCTGTGACACACACTCCTCTGTGAGACACACTCCTCTGTTACACACACTCCTCTGTGAGACACACTCCTCTATATGACACACACCTCTATATGACACACTCCTCTGTGAGACACACTCCTCTGTGTGACACACTCCTCTGTGAGACACACTCCTCTGTGAGACACACTCCTGTGAGACACACTCCTCTGTGACACACACTCCTCTGTGAGACACACTCCTCTGTGAGACACACTCCTCTATATGACACACTCCTCTATATGACACACTCCTCTGTGAGACACACTCCTCTGTGTGACACACTCCTCTGTGAGACACACTCCTCTGTGTGACACACTCCTCTGTGAGACACACTCCTCTGTTACACACACTCCTCTGTGAGACACACTCCTCTGTGAGACACACTCCTCTGTGTGACAAACTCCTCTGTGAGACACACCTCTCTGTGAGACACACTCCTCTGTGAGACACACTCCTCTGTGAGACACACTCCTCTGTGTGACACACTCCTCTGTGAGACACACTCCTCTGTGAGACACACTCCTCTGTGTGACACACTCCTCTGTGAGACACACTCCTCTGTGAGACACACTCCTCTGTGAGACACACTCCTCTGTGAGACATCCTCTGTGAGACACACTCCTCTATGAGACACACTCCTCTATGAGACACACACTCTGTTTGTCTGTGAGTGTTTGTGTAGGCCATATTGTGTGGCTATACGATAGTCCCTCAGACTGATTCAGACAGTCCATTGTGGAGCGATACCCCATCTCCTCTTCCCCTGGAGACTGCCTGTATACTATGGTTAACTTAGCCAGTCATCAACACTGCACCAGCCAGGTCATTCTGGCCCACGCTCGTGTCTGAATCTCTTTCCTAACGCAATCATCGATACCAGGGGAGGAAATTACAAATGCCCTGAGCACCGCAGATGGACTATGTGATGAGAGGGAGAGGGATGGAGGGAGAGGGAAGCCATTCATGATATTTAAATGAACCTGCTGATAGGCAGTGATATGGTCCCACTAGGGGCCTGCTAGTGGTCTGAAGCAACCGGATCAGCAGCCTTGCAGCTGTGTGTGTGTGTCGGGGGGCTCAGGGACCTGTATGCACTGGGGCGGCTGGTAATTGGAGGATGAGGTTTCAAAAATGTAGTGTTAATTAGAGATTGGAGTGTGCGTGTGTGTGACTCCCATGCTTAATGCATAGGAATCTGTCCATCGCCTTGTTGGCTTGCTGAATTAACAGGCTAGCTAGCTAACGGTCCATGTAATGCTATAGCTGTAGCAGCGAAGTTGGAGTTGGCTTGCTGTCCCAGCATTACAAGACTCTCTCTCTCTGCTTATCTGAGGGCTGTGAAAGTCACCTAACGGGATTAGCTGGCCGTTGGCAGCAGGATGGGACAAACACGGCAGGGGATGGTGTGGTGTGTCCTCTGTCTGACAGTCACTCTCCTCCCTATCCTTTCAGCATGGGAGCATCTGAGTTTAGTTGTGTTATGCTGCAGTCGGTTAAATGCACATTCTGTAGATTTTTCTGAGTTTGTATATACTCAGTATTTATAATAAGCATGCTATTTACATATTCAAATAATGTGGCTTGTGGTCAACTGTTCTGCAGCCAGACGATGATGCATAGTAAAATACTAGCGGTTACTGTAAACAACAATTATTTCTAATATTTTTAACAGCATCTATAATTTATGTTTCTAGACAGCAACACAAGTCAGAAGTTTATTATGAACGCTGACGTTCTGTACATTACCTTGGAAATACTGGACGACTCAGCGGGACAAGGCGGAGGGTAATGTACGAGACGGAGGGATTTATCCCGTTTATACCACAGTTACCAGAGAGAACTATATTAAAACAGACGTTTACTCCTTGAAAAAAAAAAGAGATGCAACCCAGTCACAAGTTCCATTAGTTCTATATTTAAGGACACGAACATTAGTTCTATATTTAAGGACGCGAGCCATGCTCGCTGACAACTTTCTTATTTAAAAAATATATATATATATATTTCACCTTTATTTAGCCAGGTAGGCCACTTGAGAACAAGTTCTCATTTACAACTGCGACCTGGCCAAGATAAAGCAAAGCAGTTCGACACAAACAACAACACAGAGTTACACATGGAATAAACAAATCATAGTCAATAATACAGTAGAAAAAAGTCTATATACTAGAGGTTCGACCGATTTGTGATTTTTCAACGCCGATACCGATTATTGGAGGACCAAAAAAAGCCGATACCAATTAATCGGGCGTTTTTATTTATTTATTTGTAATAATGACAATTACAACAATACTGAATGAACACTTATTTTAACCTCTTACCTCTACCTGGGACGCTTGCGTCCCAACTAGAGCTCTGGAAATGCAAATGCGCTACGCTAAATGCTAATAGTATTAGTTAAAACTCAAAAGTTCATTAAAATACACATGCAGGGTATCAAATTAAAGCTACACTCGTTGTGAATCCAGGCAACAAGTCAGATTTTTAAAATGCTTTTCGGCGACAGCATGAGAAGCTATTATCTGATAGCATGCACCAATACACTACAACAGAAAAGCACAGCAGGGGACGTAAACAAAATAATTAGCATTTCGGCGTTACACAAACCGCACAATAAAATAGAAAACAGTCATTACCTTTCACCATCTTCTTTGTTGGCACTCCTAGATGTCCCATAAACACTATTGGGTCTTTATTTCGATTAAATCGGGCCATATAAAGCCAAGATATCGTTATATGTAGACTGTGTGATAAACGAAAAAAACAGCGATTTCACAACGTAACGTCATTTTTTAAAATTCAAAAAGTAGACGATAAACTTTCACAAAACACTTCGAAATACGTTTGTAATGCTACTTTAGGTATTAGTAAACGTTAATAAGCGATAAAAATCATCCGTAGGCGATGTACATATCATTAGCTGTCGTCTTGGAAAAAATTTCAGGAGAGAGCTCTTCCGGAATGATCTGGGCGGAGACCGGAGGTACGTCGTGCCCCTCTTTCGGTTCAACCAAGAATCAAATTAATTAAATTCACAAGATACTCGACAACATGGGGATGCTGTGGGAGTTGAATGCTCGGTCTTATCTAATTCGGCTCACTGTTAACAATTGCGGTAGTGGCGCAAGGATATTTATTTCCATTTTCTGTGATCAGGTTTTCCTGCGCTTTCCGATGTAACGCACGTTATGTAATAGCCACAGTCGTGATTTAACCAGTTTTAAAAACGTCCGAGGGTTTCCTATACACACATTCTAACCATATGAACGTACTATATTCCTGGCATGAGTAGCAGGGCGCTGAAATGTTGCGCGATTTTTAACAAAATGTTCAAAAAAGTAGAGGGTCGACTGAAGAGGTTAACTTGATATAATACATCACTGAAATCAATTTAGCCTCAAATAAATAATGAAACATGTTCAATTTGGTTTAAATAATGCAAAAACAAAGTGTTGGAGAAGAAAGTAAAAGTGCAATATGTGCCATGTAAGAAAGCTAAGGTTTAAGTTCCTTGCTCAGAACATGAGAACATATGAAAGCTGGTGGTCCCTTTCAATGGTCCCTTTTAACATGAGTCTTCAATATTCCCATTTAAGAAGTTTTAGGTTGTAGTTATTATAGGAATTATAGGACTATTTCTCTCTATACCATTTGTATTTCATTAACCTTTGACTATTGGATGTTCTTATAGGCACTTTAGTATTGCCAGTGTAACAGTATAGCTTCCGTCCCTCTCCTCGCCCCTACCTGGACTCGAACCAGGAACACAACGACAACAGCCACCCTCGAAGCAGCATTACCCATCGCTCCACAAAAGCCGCGGGGAACAACCACTCCAAGTCTCAGAGCGAGTGACGTTTGAAACGCTATTAGTGCGCACCCCGCTAACTAGCCAGCCATTTCACATCGGTTACACCAGCCTAATCTCGGGAGATGATAGGCTTGAAGTCATACACATCTGCTGGCAAACGCACGAAAGTGCTGTTTGAATGAATGCTTATGAGCCTGCTGCTGCCTACCATCGCTCAGTCAGACTGCTCTATCAAATCATAGACTTAGTTATAACATGATAACACACAGTCATTAATATGGCCGAATCTGGAAACTATCATCTTCGTAAACAAGACGTTTATTCTTTCAGTGAAATACGGAACCGGTCCGTATTTTATCTAATGGGTGGCATCCATAAGTCTAAATATTCCTGTTACATTGCACAACCTTCAATGTTATGTCATAATTACGTAAAATTCTGGCAAATTAGGCGGCCCAAACTGTTGCATATACACTGACTCTGCATGCAATGAACGCAAGAGAAGTGACACAATTTCCCCTGGTTAATATTGCCTGCTAACCTGGATTTCTTTTAGCGAAATATGCAGGTCTTAAAAATATATACTTCTGTGTATTGATTTTAAGAAAGGTATTAATGTTTAGGTACACATTGGAGCAACGATATGCACCCCATCGATTATATGCAATGCCAGACACTCTAGTAATATCATCAACCATGTGTAATTAACTAGTGATTATGATTGATTGATTGTTTTTTATAAGATAAGTTTAATGCTAGCTAGCAACTTACCTTGGCTTACTGCATTCGCTTAACAGGCAGGCTCCTCGTGGAGTGCAATGTAATCAGGTGGTTAGAGCGTTGGATTAGTTAACTGTAAGGTTGCAAGATTGAATCCCCCGAGCTGACAAGGTAAAAGTCTGTCGTTAACCCACCGTTCCTAGGCAGTCATTGAAAATAAGAATGTGCTCTTAACTGACTTGACTAGTTATAAAGACTTGACTAGTTAATAAAGATTAAATAAAGGTGTAAAACATTTTTTAAATCGGTGTCCAAAAATACCGATTTCCGATTGTTATGAAAACTTGAAATCGGCCCTAATTAATCAGCCATTCCGATTAATCGGTCGACCTCTAGTATATACAGTGTGTGCAAATGAGGTAAGATAAGGGAGGTATGGCAATCAATAGGCCATGGTGGTGAGGTAATTACGATATCGCAATTAAACACTGGAGTGATAGGTGTGCAGAAGATGAATGTGCAAGTAGAGATACTGGGATACAAAGGAGCATAAATAAATAAATACAGTATGGGGGTGAGGTAGTTGGATGGGCTATTTACAGATGGGCTATGTACAGGTGCAGTGATCTGTGAGCTGCTCTGACAGCTGGTGCTTGAAGTTAGTGAGGGAGATATGAGTCTCCAGCTTCAGTGATTTTTGCATTTCGTTCCAGACATTGGCAGCAGAGAACTGGAAGGAAAGGCGGCCAAAGGAGGATTTGGCTTTGGGGGTGACCAGTGAAATATACCTGCTGGAGAGCGTGCTGCGGGTGGGTGCTGCTATGGTAACCAGTGAACTGAGATAAGGCGGGACTTGACCTAGCAAAGACTTATAGATGACCTGGAGCCAGTGGGTTTGGTGACGAATATGAAGCGAGGGCCAGCCATCGAGAGCGTACAGGTCGCAGTGTTGGGTAGTATAAGGGGCTATTTTGTAAATGACATCACCGAAGTTTAGGATCGGTAGGATAGTCAGTTTTACGAGGGTATGTTTGGCAGCATGAGTGGAGGATGCTTTGTTGCGAAATAGGAAGCCGATTCTAGATTTAATTTTGGATTGGAGATGTTTTATGTGAGTCTGGAAGGAGAGTTTACGGTCTAACCAGACACCTAGGTATTTGTTGTTGTCCACATATTCTAAGTCAGAACCGTCCAGAGTAGTGACGCTGGACAGGTGCGGGCAGTGATCGGTTTGAGAGTTTTTCTTGCATTTAAGAGCAGTTGGAGGCCACGGAAGGAGAGTTGTATGGCATTGAAGCTCGTCTGGATGTTAGTTAGCACAGTGTTCAAAGAAGGGTCAGAAGTATACAGAATGGTGTTGTCTGCGTAGAGGTGGATCAGAGAATCACCAGCAGCAAGAGCGACAACATTGATGTATACAGAGAAGAGAGTCTGCCCGAGAATTGAACCCTGTGGCACCCCCATAGAGACTGCTACAAGCAATCCCTTGCTTGCAAGCTAGCCAACTTGTTGCGGCTAACACAGTCACGACCTCTGCAGCCAGAATAACAGCAAATTTAGCTGCATTTGTGTTTGTTTAAGCTGTTTTCTATTGACATTAATTTGGTTACTTCCATAACAATGAGGCGATGATGCCCAATTTTGTCTGGCAAAGTGCCTTCTCGTCAGGACACCACATTGCACATCAAACACTAGGCTAGAAGCTAGCTAAATAGTTTGTTGCTAGCAAACCTGGCGATATGACAGCCAAATAAACAACATTTCATTTGCTGAAAACAGCTGGTCAAACTAGACATTTCATGTGGGTGTATTTGACAGCATGGCGCCACTTGCGTCATGAGATTCATGTTCATCACTCACCACGTTAGGTTATTTCCCCCCCAAAATATTGCTGCAAAAACAAGTTTTTCTATGTTGGACCTGCGTTTACAATGTATCCAGTTTCGGTTTGTGTGTGGTTTAGCTTTCTGTAACTTTGTAACCGGTGTGGTCTTCATATGTAGGTGTATATTGCGATGTTTGCCATTTCACTGCTTTTCTTCCATGATCTATAAAGTTTTTATGAATTCCCTCTTCATCTCCTTGCCATACTACAAAATTACAATAACATCCAACATCGCAGTGTATCCCCAATGTTATTGCAAGACACTTTTCTTTGTTCATTCTAATCTACACCTACTCACTTTCCTTTCCGTTGGTTGACAGTTCAAGAACTGGGTTAGTATCTCTCCTGAAGAATTTGCTAAATTCTATGAATATTTAATCTAGTTTCATAGAAAGGAAGCATAATTGTCTTGCGTTGTCCGATATAGAATTGAAGCATATTTTGTCTGTGTTGCCAGATATGTTGGGTACAATCTCGTCATGGCGCTATGGCATTAATTCTTCATCTTTTTTTTCCTTCTTCTCCTTCTTTTTTTTTCTTTTTCTTCTCCTTCTTCCTCTCCTCCTCTTATTTTGCCCAAGGGCTCATACTCTCTGTGAATATGGAGGAGCTTACCTCTGGGTTACCTCTTCTTGTGCTCTTGTAGACTAGTGCACTACATCTGCTTGTACTCTAGTACACTACTAGTGCACTACATCTGCTTGTATTGTGGTACACTACTAGTGCACTACATCTGCTTCTACTCTAGTACATTACTAGTACTCTACATCTGCGTGTACTCTAGTACACTACTAGTACTCTGCATCTGCTTGTACTCTAGTACACTACTAGTACTCTACATCTGCTTGTACTCTAGTACACTACTAGTACTCTACATCTGCTTGTACTCTAGTACACTACTAGTACTCTACATCTGCTTGTACTGTGGTACACTACTAGTGCACTACATCTGCTTGTACTCTAGTACACTACTAGTACTCTAGTACACTACTAGTACTCTAGTACACTACTAGTACTCTACATCTGCTTGTACTGTGGTACACTACTAGTGCACTACATCTGCTTGTACTCTAGTACACTACTAGTACTCTACATCTGCTTGTACTGTGGTACACTACTAGTGCACTACATCTGCTTGTACTCTAGTACACTACTAGTGCACTACATCTGCTTGTACTGTGGTACACTACTAGTGCACTACATCTGCTTGTACACTACTCTCGTGTGGGAGACCAGATCTAGTAGCTAGCTTGTTGTTTTAGCCATCTTCCCTCCTCTGTCATGTTTACGGTCATCCCCAACATGTATTTTACTCATGGCGTGACAGTGTATAACCTCTCTTCCCCTCCTCTTTCCTCTTCTCTCCTCTTTTCTCCTCCAGTGAACGGTTCTTTGTCAGACTGAATAAGAACGGAGTGCCCAAGTCGCTAGAGAAGACCGAGAGACAATGCACCCTCTTTGTGGTGAGCACTGAACTTCACTGTGTCTTCTATGCACTCTAGAAGGTTCTAGAAGTAGTAGAAGTATGGCACATGCCGCTCTGTCTGTTATTGTGTTGAGGATTCTACCATGACCCTTTGATTAAAAATGTATGTTTTTTTTTCTCTCTTCAGGATTTGGGGAGCAGTGATCTCAGAAAAGACGTCTACATTGTTGTTCACATAATGAGAATTGGTAAGATTCCAGTGTGTGTGTCCCCCCCCCCTTAGTTAGTCACACACTACATTTATAGTCCATACATAAAAAATAAATGAACACAGCTCTAACGCAGTAATAACATAATATTATAGTATTGCAGTAATTATAGTATAGTGGTAACACTCTCTAATATAGTAACTACAGAGCGTTGATGTACAGACATTGACTGTGTTGTCGTTGTGTTGGTTGCAGGGCGGATGGGCGCTGGGGAGAAGAAGAACCTGTGTAGTATCCAGTACAGACGGCCCTTCGGCTGTGCTGTGGTCAGTATCGCAGACCTCCTCACGGCAGACTCTAAAGACGACCACCTACTGAAGGTTTACGCGTGAGTCACCTTCCATCAAATCGAAAGTGCATTTTACACAGACGCCATTATTCACAATGAACTTCTGTACCCTCTGACAGACAATGAAATAATGATAGAGGCAATACTGGCTGAGCTAGTGCAAAATGCACAGAGTATGCAGATACCGTTGACCAGTTTACTTACACACACACACACACACACACACACACGTACTATTAAAGCACTCTAGATGCATGCCGAGGGGATTGAAATAGCCATTATGGACACAGTAACGGTTTGACCTACATACAGTATTGGCTGAAATGGGTGGACAATATGCTGATACTATTTAGCCCAGAGAAGTGACCCTTCTCTACCCTTGTGTTTCATTGGATTTATATTAGAAAGTTCAAGAATGTTTTTGGGCTAATCTTGTTGACCCAAATCATGCATGCTTGGCCTTTGTGTTCCAGATGTACCACGGAAAGCGAGTGGTATCAAATCCACGAGAACATCATCAGGAAGGTCAACTCCAGATACAACCTATCGGGTTCCAACACAGGTAAGGAACAACCTCCCTTTTGTATTTCTCACCTCTAGCGAAAACATTATACCTCTACATTTCTGCAAACTGAAAATGCATGAGATGCGATGGATGGGAGTTTAATGGCAAGCCGATTAGCTCTCTGCTGTAGAGTTCCCCTGTAGCCGGGCTTGTACCTCGCTGCTCCGCGGGAAGCCTGCACAGCTCAATATGCATCGAACTGATATAAATAGCAGTCCCCTCCATATGAAACTGACCGTCTGCAGCTCTCCCTAGCAACAGGTTGACGGATATGAGGAGAACGTTAGGTTTTGGCTGTGAGAGGAAATGGTCAATCGGATGGCAAGAAAGTCGATGAAGGAGCCTGTAACATATGTACGAATCTTTTTCTCAAATAGGCCTAAATGATATTGTGTGTGTGTGTGTGTGTATTGTCTGTGCATGCATGGGTACGTGCGTGTGCATCGACAACGGCTAAGTTCAATAACTACCGTGCCCTATTCTTATATAGCATGTTTACAACCATAAGATCAGTAGCTAACTGGCCTGTATCCTCTCCACATAGAAACCACCGGGAAGGATTATAGGATTTGAATCGCCATAAACAGAGTTGATCTCAGAGACAGATCTGCAAGTCTGCTCTTATTTCTGCCTCAGCGCCTCGAAAGACCAGTGGTAATTGCGCGAGGTGCAGTCAAAACTCAGGGGAGTTTGAATAATCTAGTAGTGGAGGGAGCAGCAGCAACACAGTAATTGCCATGACTGACACAAAGTCATTTAGCGTACTGAGCTATCCACGGCGAATTTACATGACATCTGCATCTGAGAGTTAATAAACGACAGTTAGTCGACCAAGAGTCATCTGTTCGGACATTTTTTAAACGGGCATTTTTTCCAGATATAGACAACATGGTGTGTTTTATTCGACTATATGCATTGAACTTGTCTGATGCTTTACGCAAAATGCTTGATTAAATAATTAAGACGCACAAATGACTAGAGGGAGTCTGGCCGCAAACGATTTGATTGTGCCGTGCCCTGCCCTGCTCAGACGTGCTGCACTGTGTTAAAAAAAAATAGACAGCGAGTGACTACAACCCCTTGTCTCTCTCCTCTGCTGCAGCGACCGCCACAGAACATCAACAGTGTGCATCTCGCTGTCCGTGTTGCTGAAGCTGCAACATAACTTTTTGGTCAGAAATGGCTGTTACCGAAATCCCTCATTCCTCAAAAACATTCCCTTTTCCCTCAACCCTTGCATAATTGACATGACACATATATGCATCGCATGCACGTGACCAACAGGTCCCGACCTACAGCATATCATAATCACATCAATAAGTTGGTTATAACAAACTCTGAACCATGTGACACGTGACGGCAAAATGAATGCAGTGGACGTGACAAATAAACACGAAAACGAGGGAATGTTTTGGAATAAACGTGACTAGTTGTGGAAAATACTGTAGATAAAGAAGCTAAGGAATGTTTGTGCCAAACTGCTGCTGTTAGATTACAATATATCTTTTTGACCGTTTGGAACAATGTAAACAACACTAAATAAAGTAGAAGTGTACCAGAGAGTCTGTTGTAATGTTTAAAAAAAATATATATATATTGTAAAGCTTTTATTACAGCAAAGGCTAAAACCTGTCGCATTTATTCGTGAATGCAATTTCTGAAATATAACACTTTGGCCTATTTATTGTTTTGCGCTAATTATTCAATGGTCGCTTTATTTTATTGTAGCGCTAAAATGCTTGATAGCATTTCAAATCACGAATGACTCGTATGCTGTGTGATGACATGAACGGATCAATGACTGGTTGATACAGGAGCCTGTATAACTGTTGAAATCCAGACCTAAGTAAGTTACGGTGTTAAGACTAAACAGAATGCTCTCTTAGGTCGACAGCTCAATGGTGGTTGTACCAGGCTGCTGTGCTACGCCTACCAATGATAATGACATATGACTTATTATTATTAATGATGATCTTAATAATTATAATAGTAATAATAACAATATGAAGGAAATCAAGGAAAAAGGAGGGTTATTATAAATATAATCTTTCAGACAATTTGGAACCGTGTAAACAACACTAAGTAAATGATAGAAAATACCAGCGAGTCTGTTCTAATGAATAAATATGTAAAGCCTTTATAGCAAAACATTTAAAACAGACGGATTTGTGAAATTGTTTACGCGACAGGTGGTTGCGCTGGGCTTGGTGCTCACGGAATCAATCAGTAGACTATGAAACAAACACTCAAACAGGCAACAGGCAACAGTATATGTCTTATTTCTGTAGATGTGTATGGATGATTTATAAAGCCAGGCACATCTTAAGTTAGGCTAATGATTACAGTCCTAATTAAGTTGGGGTTTACTCTATCCTCACTTTTCTAACTCCTCTGCTGCCTCCTCCACATTGTTCTCAACACCAACATTCTGGTTAACTGTACTATTATGCACATAGCAACATGGTCTATTGAAATGCGCCAATTCATCAGCGCTCTGATGTGTTTCAGAACCCCGGACAGCGACCACTACCCAACGTGGGAAAAAGCACACTTACTGACATGTCTATTTGTGTTGCACCATTGTTCTTACATGTTAATACCATATAGGATTTCAGTACCATGTCTTAGACTGACGGACTGTGTCATCCAAACGGCCTCCACAATCGATTAGTCCACTCGCAGGCGCCAATCAGACAGGTGTCTTGTGCACCATGATATTTTGCTACTGCCCGACTAAAGAAATTTGGTCTACCAACAGCCTATCCACCAAACAATCGACCAGTCGACTAATTGGGGTCAGCCCTAATGGCTAGCAATCGCAATATCCAGCCCGGCGCCAGCTAAAATCCCAGATGAAAGATTGGCTTTGGAATCAATTAAGATGTCATTTGCTCAGTTCAATTGATAAGCCAGAAATGTGAATAAATTCCCGGACAAAATTGAACGGGGGATTGACGCTAAGTGAGATAACATTATCCTCACAGAGATAAACGTTCATCAACCATTTTACTGCACTCTCTCTGACTCAATGGAGTTGAATGGATAACTTCTATAAGATGACTTGCATATTGTAGTAGTATGGAGTAGCCTGTTATGTTGCTGTTTATCAGATAAGACATGCATATTAGATGTTAACTAAAAGGATGCTTTTAAGATTTAAGTGTCGCTGTTTCAAGAGGTTGCAGAAGAGTTTAGGAGGTTTAGAACTTGAGGGTATTTGTGGCAGTTTCCATGCAGGATGATATGGTCCAATAACACTTCAGTGTTCTGCTCTGCTGAATATAGAAGAAGTGGTAACCAGGCAGTTGGTAGTGGTGTATATAGCAGCTTATGATACTGTATGCTTCAATACATCACCAAAGGGGAAGGGAAAAGGGGATACCTCGTCCATTGCACAACTGAATGCATTCAACCGAAATGTGCCTTCCTTATTTAACCCCCCTGAATCAGAGGTGCAGGGGGATGGGCTGCCTTAATCATCGTCCACGTCATGGACGCCCGGGGAACAGTTGTTGTTGTTGGGGGCCGCCTTGCTCAAGGGGGGACGACAGATTTCCCCATCTTGCCGGCTCGGGATTCGACCCAGCAACCTTTTGGTTACTGGCCCAACGGCTCTTAACTGCTTAGGCTACCTGCCGCCCCCACCTCACATGCTGTTTCTGCACTGAGTGCTGCTCTTTCCATGACACACTGTCCAGGCGAATCCAGGTGAAAGTGTTCAATACATTTTTATTTGTGGGGTGCCATTGTTACAGCGATGAAACAGAAAGCGTATGCATTGGATCGGGGTAGTAGCTTTTTCTTATATGGACAAAATAACAATAACCCAACCACCAACACACATGTCCAAAAGAGACGAGGTCAAATTATGAAAAAGTAGCCTAAGCCGTATTATTAGCGCCGAGTGGCCTGGATAAATAGTGAAACTCAGCACAAAAGCAACGACGGCATTATAATGAGTATAAGTGTAGATAGCAGCGGTGAGAAATAGTCCGTTATTGTCAGCTCGTGTTTGTGTGCATCTTCACGCAGCGGCTTTCGTTGGATTTAATCTAGCTGTTATTCCTCGTCCGAACAGTTGACACCAACGTTTTTGGGGGAAACTTTCAAACTTGACACACGTTGGTTGTAGTCTCCGGTTTTCTCTTCCTTGTGTCAATAACTCGATATTAGGAAGGTGTTCTTAATGTTTTATACACTCGGTGGACACTGTTCGTTTACTTCATCTGCCCCACAGCTACATCTCTGTTAAATTGAATGAGAGAGTTTGAGCTACAAACATGGGACCTTTGCATATGGTCTTTTCGAGGTTGACCTGATGTTGAAGCCACCTGCTAGGTGTGGTGATCAGGGTCAGCGTGTTCCATACACTGCTCGTCTGTGCAGATACGTACCACACCACACCATTCAACACGCTGACCCTGCCCACCTCTGTAGTGGAATTATATTCAATTGCACATGATTTCTGACTCTGGCCTGTTAAGTTGTTTATCGGTGGCCCCGGCGCTTTCCATCGGATACCTTCCAGATTGTACCATCGATCACACGGAGCGGTGGATCAGGCTTCCCGTTTCTGTTTCACAGCCGCTGAAAAATGAATCTGAATGATGAATGCAATATGGATTGATACAGTAGTTGATGATGAATAATGTCAAACCAGTTCGCTTCATTGGGGAGAGCGGGCACATTCATTAATTATGACTCTGCATAAAACTTTGACATAATTACAGTGCATATGAAGTAGTTCCATGGAAATCCGGCGTCTGAAAATAGTTTCTAGTAACAGCATGCTGTGCATAAAAGCAGATTAGGCATTTCGATGAGATAGAAATGTTGACTTCTACAGAACAAACGCCATTTACATTTCACTTGGATTTTTCCCCCACTCTAATTCTGTGTACTTAAAGCCATCCACCATTCCTACTGTATAGTGTGTATCCGCTTCATTTCAATATCACCTCCAGCCCCTTACACGTCCTGCTGTGCTGCAGCAGGCTACTATACCACTGCACTATAAGACAATCAGTTGAGCCACTCGGCCTTGCAGCCAGGTGACTCCGCTCATCTTCTCTCTCTCTCTCGCTGCGCTTATAGATAATTGATGCAGGAGACGGTGGAATACCTTGCGTAATTAAAGGCCTTAAATTCATTGGTCTGGTTGTCAGGGGAACAATTAAAATGGAGTGGTGGTGTGCAGTGCTGCGCTGTGCTGCGCAGCGGGGCTTGCTGTGTAAAAGCGTCAAACTACTAACCAAAACCAGCCATGGACCTGACTCTCAGCCAGAGAGATTTTAGCTAGCTGCTTGCCAATTAACAAGGGAGAGACAAATTTAAAAATATGATAAAATCTGGAGCAGAGGAATGTGGGAAATGTATATTGGTTTGAATAATCATGGAGTGCGAGGGAGAGAGAATATGGAGAGAGAGAATAAGCAGGAATAGAGAGAGGGAGAGAGAGAGGCTACGGAGTCAGCAAAAGTGACAGAACAATGCTCCACAGGACAGGAACAACACAAGGCCGCTGAACAGGAGAAATGTTCCATCCTGTTGCTCCCTGTGCTCCTTCTGTTAAGTTGATGAAAAGCCAGTGAGGAGGGGAGAGATTGTCAAAGCGATGACAGGCAGGCTGGCAGCACTGAGTACTCTGTGTGTTACTGTATAGAATGGTAATGAAACAGGGGTTGCCTAATTGTGGCCCTGGAGTGGCTGTGAGGCTGTGCTGTGCCATTAGGCTTCATCCACATGAAAAGGAGGGCAATGCCCCAAGCACTGTGGAATCCCCCCCCCCCCCCAAACCTAATGGGTGTCTCTTTTGTTATTGATCAAGCCTGAACTATGCCATGTAAAACCATAACGTTACTGTGGAAGGATTTCAGTGTTGTTACAAGTCCGCTGTCTCTGTTTTCCTGTGGTTTGAGCTGTGACAGACGAGTCTGTTTGAGGAGTGTGTGTGCGTGCGTCTGTGTGTGTGGATGTTGTAGTTTGGGGGAATGAAACCCTTGCCATCTTGGGCCACACAGTACTGTAGATTCTTATTTTAGCAGTCCGGACAAATATGTCACAGTTTCTAATTTCGAGAACATAGTGACCTGAAACCCAGAATGACAGGATCAATGGCCTGGTTGTCCAAAAGCCTCTTTCACTTCCCTGAAAACCGGAGCAATATCTAGCACGGCGTCAAGGAGATATGGAACGTTATGAACATGACAAATACTGAAAATAGATGCAGGGGATTTATTCCAAGGCCACAGTCTGACATTTTCAATTATTTACATGCAATCCAATATATTAGATGCAGACGACAGCAATGCTTTCTCTTATCATTTCTTCTTAAAGCATACCGTAGTCTGACTCACGGTGCGTGTGCGTGCGCACGTGAGTCATATCTTACTACATGTCCAGTTTTCAAGACTCATAACTTTAATTCTAAACATTTTGCATGGGCTTCTTCTGTTCCCAGGCCTGGCTGTATCTCTCCAGTTGCTGCACGGGGACATTGAACAGCTGAGGAGAGAGTACATGGTGTTGTTCACCAGAGGAGTGTCCATCACCAAGAAACTGGGCTTCTCTGACATCATCATGCCAGGTACGAAACCGCCCACGTAGCCAGCCTCTTCTTTGGTCAAAACAGAACCACGTCTGTACTGCACTGGTTTTGCAGGTAAATCTACACTCGTGGCCAGGTAAACCACCGCGTTCACGGAAAATGGAGTCACGTGGCCTGCTATATTAAGAAGACCTGCTCTATTGACGTTAGACCGGGCAAAACAAGTGACCTACGCTACTTTGAGCGAGGTATGATCGTCGGTAGCAGGCGTGCCGGGTTCCAGTATCTCAGAATCCGCCTGCCTCCTGGGCTTTTCACGCACGACAGTGTCTAGGGTTTACCGAGAATGGTGCTACAAACACAACCATCCAGTCAGTAGCAGTCCTGATAGCCAAAACAGCGCGTTGATGAGAGAGGTCGAAGGAGAATGGTATCGTGCAAGCTAACAGGTAGCCTGCAAACAGACAAATAACGGCGCAGTACAACAGTGGTGTGCAGAACGGCATCTCGGACAACTTTTCCTGGCACACGTTAGGTCCCTTGGTAACAATTGAGCAACAATTGAACGCCAGGCAAAGTGTGGTTTGTTCTGGAGGAAAAAGGGGGGTTCAACCCGATACTAGATGACCTAATAAACTGTCCAGTGACTGTATATTGGCCCTGAATGACAGTACATAGTAAAGTGTACAGTAAAATGCACTTGCGAAATAAACACAATGCCATTGTTTGAATTAAGAAAAAAATCGATGTGTACATTCATTTCATAGAGAAACACAAAAAGAGGAACCGTTCGCTGTGTCCCCTAGTGTTCTGCCTTCTACAGTAACTCAACATTTATATATCTCTTTGTCAGAGAGTCTTCTCCCACTTTCACTGTGCCCCTGGGCTAATGATTTTAGTCTGTGTATGCTCCTGTAGGCAGAGGATTATAGTCAGGCTGCGCTGCTCTCTCTGTCAGCCTCCTGGCTGTGTGTGTGTGTGTGTGTGTGTGTGAGTCAATCTCTCTGGGTTACCATGGTGATGCCTATTAGCCAGTTGAGTTGGACCCTGAACACCATTAGATAGAGATGGGGAGAGCTATTTACACACACACACACACACACACACACACACACACACACACACACACACACACACACACATGGGCTAAAAGAAGATGACTTCCTCTCGTTTCTATTCTGTGGCTAACCATTCTCTGAAGCGGATACGGACCCGTGTTCTCTCGTGCAGATGTTGCCTTGCTACGTTGTGCTACTTCTCCAAAAAATAACTATTTTTAAAACATGTACCGCCACCACTCGACTATTTCCTGCCCAAGACTGCCCTTCTAATTTCTGCTCCAGTCCAAAGGCTGCCTTGAGTGTATACATGTGTCCTTTCCTGTAATTATTCTCTAGGCGGTGAAGTTACAGACAGACCTCCTCAGGAGACTGTTTTCATATGAGGCAGCTACTCGTGTGTGTGTGTGTGTGTGTACACCTATCTCAGTACAGCTCTAACACTTCTCACTGGCTCGGATACTTCAGTTACCGATGTACAGCAACAAAATACAAACACTTCCCAGCAGATCAGAATGTAAGTGAGGATGGAATTAAGAGAGTCTGGTGAGGGGATGGAATAGCACATGAACGTGTTATCACTAGTGTGACTGTGTGTGTGTGTGTGTGTGTGTGTGTGTGTGTGTGTAGCCACATGGCACCGATGTCACCCGTCTGGAGCCATACTGCAGGAAGCACCTGCCATCTTCAATGGTCAGTTGCTTAGCCGTAATGTCTTACTGTGACTATACGTCCACTCTACTTCCTAAGCCCCACACACACCTGTAAGTGCAACAGAAATGTCTGAAAGTGCAGGCGCAAGTGAAAACCAAGCCTTTGGAAAAACACAGATTTATTTTTCATATTTGACATGTTATTGTAAGCTTATGAGGTATGCAGGGAGGGTGCCACTGTACAGTCTAGTGTGACTCAGCTGTACGCCTGATGACTGCCTTTGGGAAGTTGTTTTTGTGGAATGTTCAGATTCCGAGCCCTCAGACCCGTCTGCCCTGAAAACAGATCTGTGCCTTGTGCCAACCCTGTGTCAGTCCCTGTCACTTCCATGTCTGTCAATGGGGTGAGGAGGTCACCCTATCCTTGCTGACAGTGTGATGTGTCAATGCATTGGTCTCCTCTTTGCTGATAGATATGAACAGACTTTTCTCCTTAACTTATTTAACTCTGTACTGACATTTAACTCGAACATGTATGTGTATTACGTCAAATGTAAATGACCACTGAACAGCAAGAAAAATTGCAGGTTGGCTTTACATGTATTTATACTAACACACATGACAGGGAACTTCTTTCACATTTGACATTTTTACATTTGTCATTTAGCAGACGCTCTTATCCACAGCGACTTAGTTAGTGCATTAATCTTAAGATAGCTAGGTGGGACAGGCACAGGAAGTACATTTTTCCTCAATAAGTGCAAGTGCTGATTAAGGTTATGTTTTTTTTTTTTTGGGGGGTCGCGGTGACGAGGAGGATTATTTGAGATACTGTTTGAAGAGGTATGATTTCAGATATTTTCTGGAAGATGGACAGGGACCCTGCTGTCCTAGCTTCAGGGGGACCTGAGGTGGCAGAACGGAGTGCTCGGGTTGGGGTGTAGGGTTACAGCATAGCATGAAGGTAGGGAGAGGCAGTTTCTCTTGCTGTTCCGTAGGTAAGTCCCATGGTCTTGTAGTGGATGCAAGCTTCAACTGAGGAGGAGCGGGGTGACATGAGAGAACTTGGGAAGCTTGAAAACCAGGTGGGCTGCAGCATTCTGGATAGGTTTTAGGGGTTTGATGGCACAAGCGGGGAGCCAAGCCAATAATGAGTTGCAGTAGTCCAGACGGGAAAGGATAAGTGCCTGGATTAGGACCTGCACCGCTTCCTGTGTGAGGTAGGGTCGTACTCTACAGATGTTGCAGAGCATGAACCTGCAGGGGCAAGTCACTGCTTTGATGTTTGCAGAGAATGACAGGGTGTTGTCCAGTTTCACACAAAGGTTCTTTGCACTATGGAAGGGCAGCAATGTCAACTGGGATGGCGAGGTCTTTCAGTGGGCAGGCCTTCCCTTCTTGCTGAGCCAAGTGTCTTGGTGTATAGAGAGAAGAGGGCTTAGAACCGAGCCCTGGGGGACACCAGTAGTGAGAGTATGGAATGCAGACACACATCCTCTCCACGTTGCCGGGTAGGATGCAATCCAAGAGTGTGTATAGCCCGAGACGCCCAGCCCTGAGAGGGTGGAGAGGAGGATCTGATGGTTCAGTGTCGAAGGCAGCAGATAGATTTAGGAGAATGAGAACAGAGGAGAGAGAGTCAGCTTTGGCAGTGAGGAGAGCCTCCGTGACACAGAGAAGATCAGTCTGAGTTAGGTGACCCGGTTGGGATCAAGAAGATTGTTTTGAGAGTAATAACAAGAAAGTTGATCAGACTTGCTCAAGTGTTTTGGAAATCAAATAAAAAAGGGATACAGGTCTATAGTTTTCGACGTCAGATGAGGGGAGCAACTCGGGCCATTTTGAAATCAGAGGGGACACAGCCAGTGGTCAGGGATGAGTTGATGAGGGAAGTGAGGAATGGGAGAAGGTCTCCAGAGATTGTCTGGAGGAGGGGATGGGGTCGAGCGGGCTGGTTGTCGGGCGGCCAGACCTTACTAGTCAAATGATATCATCTGGAGAGAGAGGGGAGAAAGCGTTCAAGGCATAGGGGTAGTTCTATGTGATTGAGACCAGTGGACTCAATAGGCTGAGTGAATGAGTAGTGGATGTAGTCAACCTTTTTTTCCAAAGTGGTTGACAAAGTACTCTGCAGAGAGGGAGGGGATGGAGGATTAAGGAGGGAGGAGAAGGTAGAAAAGAGTTTCCTAGGGTTAGAGGCAGACGCTTGAAATTAAAAGTGGCTTCAGCCACTTACATAGGAAGAGAAGGTAGAGATGAGGGAATGAAAGGATGATAGGTCCTCTGGAAGTTTTGTTTTGCGCTATTTTTGCTCAGCTGCCCTCATCCCTGTTCTGCACGCTCGCAATGAGTCACTCAGCCAAGGAGAGAGAGGGGAGTGCCGACCTGGCCGGGAGGAAAAGGGACAGTGCGAGTCATAGGATGTGGAAAGGGAGGAGAGTAGGGTTGAAGATGCAAAATCAGGAGACAGGAGGGAGAAGGGTGATAGGATAGAAGAGGTGAGAGAGTGAATATTGTGACAGTGCATGAGCATCTGGGTAGGGGCTGAGCGGTTAGGGTTGGAGGAAAGGAGACAGAAAGGAAGCAAAGTAGTGACCTGGATAGGGATTGCAGTGAGATTAGTAGGCGAACAGCCTCTAGCAAAGAAGTCAAGAATATTGCCTGCCTGGTGAGTTGGAGGGCACTGGGAAAGGGTGAGGTGAAAAGAGGCGAGGAGGTAAAGAGAGAGTTGGAAAGTAATGAATCGAAAGACTTTGGGAGGTTGAAGTTGCCAAGTACGAAGAGCCGGTGAGCCATTGTCAGGAAAGGAGTTTATCAAGATGTGAAGCTCATTGAGCAATTCTCCAAGGGCACCTGGTGGGCGATGGATGCTTGAGTGGACAAGTGACAGTGACAGCATGGAATTCAAATCGGGAGATGGACAGGTGAGAGAGGGAGAAAAGAGAAACTCTCCGCTTAGGGGAAATGAGTAGCCCTGTTCCACCACCGCAATGACCAGATGCTCTCGGACTATGAGAGAAAACATAGTCCGATGAAGGAAGAGCATCGGGATTAGCAGTGTTCTCTGGGGTGCTCCATGTCTCCGTCAGGGACCAAAACGTCAAGGGACTGAAGGGCAGCATAGGCTGAGATGAACTCTGCGTTCTTGGCCGCTGTTCCAAACGTGTGCCAGAGAACACAGAATTCCACATGGGATGTTTGCGCACTATACACTACATTAGAACGGTTGCAGCCAAGGGGTGGGAAGAGTCTGTAAAGCCTATCGGGAGAGGTGAGAGAGTGGTGTGGAGCCTTCCTCGAACAACTTTGTTTCGGCGACGGTCTTAGTTTTTGTGACATAACCGCCAATGACACGACCGCCGCTTACACCTCCCTGTACTAATTGCTGATGGTCTAGGAGAGATGAAACCACTCCCCCTCCAATACTGTCACTGGTTACAAAAACAAGTCACAAATTGATTGACCCCTCGATCCTGGTTGATGTGTCAACAATCACCTGAGATTTAATGGCAGTCAGCAGTTCGCACACCAAGTAGGCCACTGGGTAGACAGGCAGCACTTAAAGTCGATGGCCCTCGCTAGCAAAAAGGCCGTACTAGAACACAACGGACAGACCAAAAAATATATACCTCGCACTCCTGGAAATATCAGGAGTCCTCTAGCTGTAGAATGAAGCAAATGACTAATATGTTTCTACATTGAAAATAGAATCAATCAAACACTAGATGAGGGCGTCTGTTACTTCGACCACTAAAGAGAACACGGCACCGCAGGCCGAAACGTGGCTTAGGTTTACCCACACACAGAGTGTGCGGCGGGCTTTCTTTCTTGTTATTTGAACCACTCTGTTCACTCTCCTGCAGGAGAGATGAGGAATGACCTGTACATGACGCTGGAGAAAGGAGAGTTTGAGAAAGGAGGGAAGAGCGTTGCTAGGAACGTGGAGATCACGGTCTATGTGTTGGACATCGAAGGCCAGGTCATGAAGGTAAGATGACACATTCCTTAATTACTCCATTCATTACTTTGAGCAAATTTAGTTTTTCATATGACAGCCATGATTGGGCTTTCAATTCTCATAGCTGTACTGTATCAGTCAGGCTGAACGAGGCTAAGGTTGTCTAATGTCGAAGGACAATATGGGTACGTCTGGTTGAGTGTTGATGAGGATGAGTGTTGGTCCATTGGTAGGTTACTCGTTTTCTCTGTAAAAACACTGTGGTTTCCTGATCAGACAGGATGCTGCTGCCATACACAGAAAATAGATTTGATTCTGCTGCCAGTAGAGCTCTCCTCTGCATGCAACCCTGTCACTCACTCCGTACAGAGTGAGAGACAGAGAGTGCTGTGCGTCACAGGTCCAGTAAACAGTGTGTGTGTCCTGCAATCTCCCTCCTCTCGCCATTTCTTTCATCTCCACCTACCTATTAACACCCCTCTCCCCTCTCTTATCTACCCCTCCTCTCTTTCCTCTCCCCTCTCTCCCCGTCTATCCTCTCTCTTCTCCCTCCCTCCTTTCTCTCCCCTCTCTTTATCCTCCCCCTCTTTCTCTACCGCCCTACCTCTCTACCTCTCTCCTGTTCTCTCTCTCCTCCAGAGTTATGTAGCGGCTGGTTCAGGGGAGCCTGGTGGGGATGTATACCACTCCTTTGTGCTCTATCACAACAACAGTCCCCGCTGGGCTGAGCAGATCAAACTACCCATCCCTGTGGACATGTTCAGGGGCTCTCATGTCCGCTTTGAGTTCAGACACTGCTCCAGTAAGACACTACTCCACCACTACTCTGGGATAGTGTATTGTTTGTGTGGGGGAAGAAGGATGCTTGTGTGTGTACGTTTTTCTGGTTGTTTGTCTGTCTCTCCCTGTGTGTGTGTGTGTGTGTGTGTGTGTGTACTCCAATATTACTATATACACTACCGTTCAAAAGTTTGGGGTCACTTAGAAATGTCCTTGTTTCCCATGAAAACATACATGAAATGAGTTACAAAATGAATAGGAAATATAGTCAAGACATTGACAAGGTTATAAATAATGATTTTTAATTTAAATAATAATTGTGTCCTTCAAACTTTGCTTTTGTCAAAGAATCCTCCATTTGCAGCAATTACAGTCTTGCAGCCTTTGGCATTCTAGTTGTCAATTTGTTGAGGTAATCTGAAGAGATTTCCCCCCATGCTTCCTGAAGCATCTCCCACAAGTTGGATTGGCTTGATGGGCACTTCTTACCATAAGGTCAAGCTGCTCACACAACAGCTCAATAGGGTTGAGATCCTGTGACTGTGCTGGCCACTCCATCATAGACAGAATACCAGCTGACTGCTTCATCCCTAAATAGTTATTGCATCGTTTGGAGTTCTGCTTTGGGTCATTGTCCTGTTGTAGGAGGAAACTGGCTCCAATGAAGCGCCGTCCACAGGGTATGTATGGCATGGCGTTGCAAAATGGAGTGATAGCCTTCCTTCTTCAAGATCCCTTTTACCCTGTACAAATCTCCCACTTTACCACCACCAAAGCACCCCCAGACCATCGCATTCCCTCCACCATGCTTGACAGATGGCGTCAAGCACTCCTCCAGCATCTTTTCATTTTTTCTGCGTCTCACTATATTGTTTTTCTTTGTGATCCGAACACCTCAAACTTAGATTCCTCTGTCCAGAGTCTGTGTTATTTTGTCCATCTTAGTCTTTTCTTATTATTAGCCAGTCTGAGATATGGCTTTTTCTTTGCAACTCTGCCTAGAAGGCCAGCATCCCGGAGTCGTCTCTTCACTGTTGACGATGAGACTGGCGTTTTGCGGGTACTATTTATTGAAGCTGACAGTTTGACTTGTGAGGCGTCTGTTTCTCAAACTAGACACTCTTGCTCAGTTGTGCACCGGGGCCTCCCACTCCTCTTTCTATTCTGGTTAGTACCAGTTTGTGCTGTTCTGTGAAGGGAATAGTACACCGCGTTGTACACGATCTTCAGTTTCTTGGAAGTTTCTCGCATGGAATAGTCTTCATTTTTCAGAACAAGAATAGACTGGCGATTTTCAGAAGAAAGTCTTTGTTTCTGGCCATTTTGAGCCTGTAATCGAACCCACAAATGTTGTTGCTCCAGATACTCAACTAGTCTAAATAAGGCCAGATTTATTGCTTCTTTAATCAGATCAACAGTTTTCAGCTGTGCTAACATAATTGCAAAAGGGTTTTCTAATGATCAATTAGCCTTTTAAAATGCTAAACTTGGATTAGCTAACAAAAAGTGCCATTGGAACACAGGAGTGATGGTTGCTGATAATGGGCCTCTGTATGCCTATGTAGATATTCCATACAGAGTCTGCTGATTCCAGCTACAACAGTCATTTACAATATTAACAAGGACATTTTCTAAGTGACCCCACACTTTTGAATGGTAGTGTACATGTTTTTGTATTATGAGACTAATATCAAGTCAGTCATGACTCCTCTTATGTGTGATTTGGGGATAACAGACTCTCTCACACTAAATGTTGATGTGCTCTGTGGCCCTGTAGAATTTGGAGGCCGGTTCAGTTGATATTGGGTTATTAATGCCGACTCTATCTCTCTAAAGGAACTTTAGCTTGCGATGATCCTGAAGCACAGCCAGTGATATTATGGGTGTGGAGTGTTTACTGTTTGTCAGGTACTATTCTAGCCCACTGTCGAGGCTAACCTGCCCAGAGAACAGATGACATACACAACTGAAGCACAAGTCAAGAACATTACAACACACAACAACTTTACCTACACCACCACCACCTACCGTGTCTCACACACATCTAACACCAATATCTTACATTTGGTGGTGGCTCCAGTGATTGCAGTTTGAGCTTCTACTTTGTTTCTATGGTAACGGCTATCTGTTGAGACTCTGGGGCCAGTGTTGACAACTATTTTTCAGTGCGAGCCGCTATTTGCTAGATGACGTTTTGCCGTTGCCACGACGATGTCACAGCACCAATTTCTTGCCGCGGTATCTGATGTAGTGTTTTCACCCCCACTACCACCGCACCCCCCCTTGTGCTTCTCTGCCTGTCTGAAAACCCGCAAAAATATAGTGACCAAGTCGCTAAATTGGCGACAATGTGTGGGGCAGAAGCCGCAAGGTCAGAGGTCACAGTGGGGTCAGAGGTCAGGGGAGACATTTACAGAGATCTGTGGGCTTATTTAGATTCAAGAGTTGCAGCGGAGGCACCACGGTGTGATTTCAATTGACATAATATGTACGTTAACTTTTCAATTGACATTAGCAACGGACGGTCATGTTATCGTAAGCTCATGAGGTATGCAGCGAGGGTGCAACGGTACAGTACAGTGTGACTCAGCTATATGCCTTTTGCCAGCCTTTTGGGCGTTGTTGTTGCAGAGAGAGAGTTTGGGGGCTTGGCAACAGACATTCTTGCACTGCAGCTTAAAATTGACCGTAAATCTCCCAGTCACGTTAGCCTATAGTGTAGCCGCTAGCCAGTAAGCATGTTAACAACAAACTATTAAACTACCCTTACAAAGCAACGTTGCAGTTTTGAAACCCCAGTAAAAGTGCAGTACCTTCAGCCGACTGTGGTATTTTGGACACAGTAATTGCAGAAGGACTGCAGTTATACTGCACTCTGACTGCAATCTTTTTTTGTAAGGGTATGCAAGAAATATGTCTTCATCTTAACAATATTACACACTTGAATAATGCAACAATTCACAAGCATGTGTAGACAACAATAAATGAAATGATTGTCCGTACACTCATTACATTTTAGCTTCAAGACAAAAGCAGTTATTGCTAGCTAGCTAGACGTGAGCATTTCACAGCTTTACATGACAGTAATTAGTCTATTCTGGATTTTTTTCCCCCCAATACGGCTCAAGAATCTCCTTCAACATTCGTCAGTGTAAAAATGGCCTGTGTCTCAGAATCTCCTCATATTCTTCTTCCAGGCCTGTAGTTGAGCGAGTCTCGGTATGTCTCCCTCTCCCACGACACTGAGGAACACCTCTCATGTGATGTCCACTTCCTGCTCTGACACAAGGCTGCCCTTATGGGCATACTGCAGCCTCTACACAACTATGACTCATAGGTGTTGTTTTTCAACCTGCTACCTTAAAGGTGCCATTTTCCCTCACTTCCCCCAAGGCTCTTAAAATAGAGATTAGAGCTTTCGGGTTGAACGGATGCATAACACGGGAGTCTGGTGAGGGGAGGATGGCTCATAATAATGGCTGGAGTGGAGTAAATGGAATGAACTCCATTCCAGCCATTGCTGTAGCGCCGTCTTCCCCAATTAAGGTGCCACCAGCCACCTGTGATGCTTAACGGCGCCGTCTAGTGCTCTATAGTATAGCTGTCTGATCGTAGGGTAGCCGAGAGTAGTGTGTTTTCCCGGGATAGTGACGTTGGAATGTGTGCGGTGTTCCACAGCCAAAGACAAAGGAGAGAAGAAGCTGTTTGGCTACTCCTTCGTTCATCTGATGCAGGAGGACGGACGGACACTGCCGGACGGCACCCACGAGCTCATCATTCACAAGGTACCGGAGTCCTACTGTGCGCACGCACACACGCAGTCATTTCTCACCCGTCCACCGTGGTAGTCGTCACTTAGGTAGGCGCTCCACGTTAGTGGCGGATGAGCCGATCCATGCCGTTTAACGCACGTCTCTTTGAGACCTTGAGGGGGGAAAACGCTATAATAATTCAGTCCCGGTATTATTATTGATTGTGGCTGCATGGCTCCACAGTGAAGGCTTCTACACCTGCATTGCTTGCTGTTTGGGGTTTTAGGCTGGGTTTCTGTACAGCACTTTGAGATATCAGCTGATGTACGAAGGGCTATATAAATAAATTTGATTTGATTTGCTTAGGTGGGTCACATGCTTCAGCAATGAGCAGGCTAGCAGGATGACGAGTAATATCTGTGTATGTGATGTCCACTAACCGTGAGACATGGCTGGAGTGTGTGTGTGTGTGCGCTGGGTGGGTGGGGTATTTTCTGTGAGCACTCACTCAAACTTGCACAAATACACACACACACACACATCACATGCTCACACGGCTATTTCCCGTTGAGACTTTTCCAGCTTATACTCTGTCATAAACAGGCGCTTGCCATCCCAGCTGGTTTTTATTGCTACCCCAGTAAGCTCTCCACTTAACACATGCCCTGTCCAAAGCAAACAGCAGCTAAACCAACCCTCAGGCATTGCCAATTAAACATAGCTCTGCACTACGGGGCCTGTTTTGGGTGTAGCTCTGAGTAATTGCAGGTTGAGATAGACTGGGCTAGGGAGCATAAGCTGCAGAGACAGAGGTTACAGAGCACCCAATCGTTCGCTGCAGGCTAGCAAGGAACTGTTCTGCGAGACGGGCAGGGCTCGTTAGCACCTAAGGCAGAGTAAGAGAGCATGCACGGGTTGTGGATAGTCTGGACTATTCTGAGACTGAGAAAGACACACAGGCAGGGTTAAAGAAGGTTTTGTCCTGAAAGAGAGACAATATAATCCAAGGTACTGTAGAGAGACCGACAGGTTATAGGTTGTCTAGTCCCATCTTAGTTGGACAGTCCTACAGGGAGAGAACAGAGGAGTTGAGACAGTGGGAAGAACTGTTATGCAGCCACTCCCTCCCTGTGGTTCTGGGCTTGGCTCTCTGCAGGTTGACCCCGCTGCTCTGTCCTCGTCCAGCTCACCACCTCATTAAGAAGACTCCGACTGCTGACAGGTCATTTCCCCTAACGCAGGAGAAACCGAGAGATTTAAAAAAACATCTTGGCCTGGCTTCAGATGCGTGAAGTGCTATAATTCATAACAAATACAGCTGCTTTTGGAGCCGTGCGCTTTGAAGTGCGTACATGCGTCTCCCCTTTTGTGGATCTCACATGTGCTATTTACCTGAGACAGCCGGTTCTCCGTAGGATTTTAGGGGAGTTGAGGGGGGTCGTCTTGTCTTGTTTTCCATTGGCGTTTTCCATTGGCGTAGAAAATCCACTTACCGTCAGATGGAAGTCAGGGCAAAAAAATTTACGCGGCCTAGTTCCTCATCGCCAAAATGAGGAAGAGGGATTCAGCACTAACCACGTGTAGGCGTCAGCGTGGGAGTAGCCTGCCTGAACTGTTAGTCAGAACACACTTAAACACGAGCTTCAAAGTACTCTCCAGTCTCTGCCGATACATTAGAAAGCATGGCTAAAATCATTTCAAGTTGGAGAAATGGAAAATGCACCGTGCTCACTTTATAGTGTCCCCAGCCCTTTGCAATGTTTAATTGAAAGAAATATACGGTAGTTTGAATGATGGTGATAATAATAATAATAATAATATATTAAATTCCACCATGAGCACTTTCCGGGGTGTATGGAAGCAGCATATTGTAGTGGAAGAAACACCTTAATGTTTGAGAATGCAGTTTAAGTAATGAACCAAATACCGTAGTACATTAGCCTTTTTCTCCAGTCTCCTGTAGTGGCTCTAACCCACTGCTGCATCTCTGCTCCTTTCAGTGTGAGGAGAATGCTAACCTCCAGGACTCGAGCTGCTACCTCAAGCTGCCCTTCTCCAAAGCCAATCTGCCCGGCAACAACCAGGCTGTGAAAGGCACCAAGGAATGTTTTTGGATCACCTCCTTCCTCTGCTCCACTAAACTCACACAGAATGGTAAGAAGTCAAAAGTACTAGAGCATGCATCTGCACGGTAGACCCTACACCCGAACCAGTAGACCCACACCTTTCCCACACCACTGTAGGCCTGCTCCAACTTTCTATGGATCTATTATCCAGCGACAGATCACTTACTAGTGTGAAGTGTAATCGGGTCTGTTTCTGACTCGTCCGGAGTCATTGTCTTGCCTTGAATATTACTGTAGAATTGTTGAATTCTCAAACGGTCTACCACTCCGTGTAAATATTCTGAAATGTGAGCTGTACAAAGTGAGTCGAGACATTGTGCAAGGAATATGTCTAGTTTATTGTCTGGGGAAATACAGGTACTTCCTCACATCTAGACTGACAGCATGTTGCAGACACCTTCAGAAGTGCAGGTGGAGACTGAGTCCTTTATTCTTCAACCCGGATATTTTATTCATATCGTCTGGGGATTTTAACACTGGGAGAATTGCTTTATGTCTTTTTAAAGCTCGCTACATTATGAGATGGCGTCATTATTTTGATTTTTGTGGATTGTTTGAATGTAAATGTGTTGTCTTATTATATCTTTTAAATAGAATAGAATTGCATTGTTATTTTTACCTAGAAGGAGCTTCAGTAATTCAATTATAGCACTTAAACCATACGCCCTCATATTGCTTTGACAGAAATGTTCTAGATTTCCCAAATAGTGATGCAAAGTTGTTTCTCTGTCTGTGTCTAGGAACCAAGAGTCAACAGTCTCTCACTAACCGAGGTTGTTCATGATGTAACGGTCGTTGTTTCTCTTCATGTGTCTCTGTAGGTGACATGTTAGACCTGCTGAAGTGGAGAGCCCACCCAGAGAGGATCAATGACAGCCTGTTAAAGCTGAAAGAGATCGATGGCTCTGAGATAGTCAAGGTACCGCCCCTCCCCGGGGCCTCCCATCTTCACCCTGATTGGTTCAGGATCACGTCACTCAAACAATGTCCTGTTTAGATTGGCCTTTTTGTGATTTGCTTGAAAAAGTCTGCCCATCTTCAAAACAGAAATGTGTTCTAGATGTGTTTCATAGATGTATCATATGATTGTCACCACATGATCTCATAGATATTCACTCATGTATGTCTATCGCTCTATCTCTCCCTCACCAGTTTTTACAGGACACACTTGATACACTCTTTGGGATCTTGGACGAGAGTTCTCAGAGGTATGGGCTGAAGGTGTTTGACTGCCTGGTAAGTGGCTACTGCTTCTGGGGTCTTCTATTTCCTAGCATATTGTGTTCTCCCTCCCTGACAGCTAAATCGTTAGTTGATTCGACACACTGCTGGTTGAATGCTGGTTGGAGCCAGGATTGGGATGTCATGACTGCAGAACTAATTGTGTGTGTGCGTGCGCATGAGTCGGGAAGTAGACCAAGCCTCATTAGAGAAGAAGGCCTGTGTCCAATAGTGGCTTACTGTGGTCAGAGAGAAAAAGCGCAATGATGCATGGTGAACACAGACACACACACTGGAAGCTTGAGCCAATGGATGTGCTTAATATTATAACGCTTCACAGCCTTCGCTGATCAATCCCAGCCATGCTGCATCACTCTAATATAGAGCTGAGGGATTGATCTGCTTGCAATTGACTTGGTCCACTCACTCACTCACTCATCTCTGCTCTTGTTCATCATGGGTGAAAGTGAGCCAATCAAACTGCCTTTGTGACTGCATGATGAATCTGGACAACTAGGCCAGTTTGTGTCACATAGGAGGTTAGGTTGAATAAATATATCTTTTTTTTTGGAATGTAACCTTTATTTAACTAGGCAAGTCAGTGAAGAACAAATTCTTATTTACAATGGCGTTCGTTGTTGGCTAAATAAAGAGTGTTGCATTTTGTGGCAAGCATGTGACTGAGTTATTTCCCTTCCTCTTGCAGGTCCACATCATTAACCTGCTACAGGACAGCAAGTTCCATCATTTCAAGCCCGTCATGGACACCTACATCGAGAGTCATTTTGCTGGAGCCTTGTCTTACAGGTGTGTTTCTCTCTTTCTCCTCCTAGGGTGTATTATGGTTGTTTTACGGTTGTCCTATGGTAAGACCTACGGTATACTACCTGGTGATAATGATGGGGGCGGCAAAAGGTGCTTCAGTGGTGTGAACGAGTCACCTGCGGCGCCACCTGTTTTGAAAACTATAATTAGGATCACGTGTCCTCAATGTCTCACGTTGATTTGGGCCTGCAAGCACACACTTCCTGCCACATACGCTCACTGTTCCTCAGACGCTGTGCCGTCGCCTCAAACTCACATTGTGATACACTCACACTGTTCTGCCCACACTGCCTGCTAAGCGCTCACGCTGCTCATTTCTCACTAACACCCCTCTCCTGTCAGGCTCACAGCTAAAGCGCTCACCTCTCCCTCACCTAAAATAAACTCAATAAACTCACCTTCATATATAGAGTGTGTTGCCTGCCTCTAGACTCATCGTCTACGGTGGTTTAGTTGAGTTGTTCAGTGACTTCAGTAGGATATAATACTGTATGTACACTATACACTACCGTTCAAAAGTTTTGGGTCACTTAGAAATGTCCTTGTTTTCCATGAAAACATACATGAAATGATTTGCAAAATGAATAGGAAATATAGTCAAGATGTTGACAAGGTTATAAATAACGATTTAGAATTGAAATAATAATTGTGTCCTTCAAGCGTTGCTTTTGTCAAAGAATCCTCCATTTGCAGCAATTACAGCCTTGCAGACCTTTGGCATCTAGTTGTCAATTTGTTGAGGTAATCTGAAGAGATTTCCCCCATGCTTCCTGAAGCACCTCCCACAAGTTGGATTGGCTTGATGGGCACTTCTTATGTACCATACGGTCAAGCTGCTCCCACAACAGCTCAATAGGGTTGAGATCTGGTGACTGTGCTGGCCAGTCCATCATAGACAGAATACCAGCTGACTGCTTCTTTCCTAAATAGTTCTTGCATAGTTTGGAGCTGTGCTTTGGGTCATTGTCCTGTTGTAGGAGGAAACTGGCTCCAATTAAGTGCTGTCCAGAGGGTCTGGCATGGCGTTGCAAAATTGAGTGATTGCCTTCAAGATCCCTTTTACTCTGTACGAATCTCCCACTTAACCACCACCAAAGCACCCCAGACCATCACATTGCCTCCACCATGCTTGACAGATGGCATCAAGCACTCCTCCAGCATCTTTTCAGTTTTTCTGCATCACACGACTGTTCTTCTTTGTGATCCGAACACCTCAAACTTAGATTTGTCTGTCCATAACACTTTTTTCCAATCTTCCTCTGTCCCGTGTCTGTGTTCTTTTGTCCATCTTAATGTTTTATTTTTATTGGCCAGTCTGAGATATGGCTTTTTCCAGCATCCCAGTGTCGCGCTTCACTGTTGATGTTGAGACTCGGTTTTTGCGGGTACTATTTAATGAAGCTGAGGACTTGTGAGGCGTCTGTTTCTCAAACTAGACACTCTAATGTACTTGTCCTCTTGCTCAGTTGTGCACCGGGCCCTCCCACTCCTCTTTCTATTCTGGTTAGGGCCAGTTTGCGCTGTTCTGTGACGGGAGTAGTACACAGCGTTGTGCGAGATCTTCAGTTTCTTGGCAATTTCGCGCATTAATTTCTCAGAACAAGAATAGACTGACGAGTTTCAGAAGAAAGGTCTTTGTTTCTGGCCATTTTGAGCCTATAATCGAACCCACAAATGCTGATGCCCCAGATACTCAACTAGTCTAAATAAGGTCAGTTTTATTGCTTCTTTAATCAGTACAACAGTTTTCAGCTGTGCTAACATAATTGCAAAAGGGTTTCCTAATGATCAATTAGTATTTTACAGTGATAAACTTGGATTAGCTAACAACGTGCCAATGGAACACAGGAGTGCTGATAATGGGCCTCTGTACACCTATGTAGATATTCCATAAAAAATCTGCCGTTTTATAGCTACAATAGTCATTTACAAAATTAATCATGTCTACACTGTATTGCTGATCAATTTGATGTTATTTTAATTGACAAAAATTGTGAACGGTAGTGTATATGCAAAGGTATGTGGACACCCCTTCAAATTAGTGTATATGGCTGTTTGAGCCACACCCGTTGCTGACAGGTGTATAAAATCGAGCACACAGCCATGCAATCTCCATAGACAAACATTGGCAGTAGAATGGCCTTACCGAAGAACTCAGTGACTTTCAATGTGGCACCGTCATAGGATGCCACCTTTCCAACAAGTCAGTTCGTCAAATTTCTGCCCTGCTATAGCTGCCCGGTGAAATGTAAGTGCTGTTATTGTGAAGTGGAAACGTTTAGGAGCAACAATGGCTCAGCTGTGAAGTGGTAGGCCACACAAGCTCACAGAATGTGAGTGCTGAAGCCCGTAGCGCGTAAAAAATCGTCTGTCCTCAGTTGCAACTGTTCGTTGGGAGCTTCATGAAATGGGTTTCCATGGACAAGCAGCCACACAAGCCTAAGGTCACCATCCACAATGCCAAGCGTCGGCTGGAATGGTGTAAACTCACTGCCATTGGATTCTGGAGCAGTGGAAACGTGTTCTCTGAAGTGATGAATCACACTTCACTATCTCGCAGTCTGACAGACGAATCTGGGTTTGGCGGATGCCAGGAGAACGCCAACTGTCCGACTGCATTGTGCCAACTGTAAAGTTTGGTGGATGAGGAATAATGGTCTGGAGCTGTTTTACATGGTTTGGGCTAGGCCCCTTAGTTCTAGTGAAGGGAAATCTTAATGCTACAACACACAATGACATTCTAGATAATTCTACGCTTCCAACTTTGTGGCAATAGTTTGGTGAAGGCCCTTTCCTGTTTCAGCATGACAATGCCCTCGTGCACAAAACGAGGTCCATGTAGATATCGTTGTAGAAAACTTGACTGGCCTACATAGAGCCTTGACCTCAACCCCATCGAACACCTTTGGGATGAATTGGAACGCTGACTGCGAGCCAGGTCTAATCGCCCAACATCAATGCCCGACCTCACTAATGCTCTTGTGGCTGAATGGAAGCAAGCCTTCGCAGCAATGTTCTGACATCTAGTGGAAAGCCTTCCCAGAAGAGTGGAGGCTGTTTGCGCGGCAAAAGGGGGACCAACTCCATATTAATGCTCATGATTTTGGAATGAACGGGTGTCCACATACTTTTGACCATGTATTGTACCAATTCAGTACTAGAAATAACATTGTGCACTTTAATAGCTGGTTATGTGCAACAACATGGTGGCTGTCTCTTCAGTACGCTATGTGCCCAAGGGAAAACCAATCAAAGTGCGATCACGTTCCAATCACAGAAAAGCAGGCGAAACATCTCCCACACAGATGTTCATTCTGTGCAAATGACTGTGCTCTCTCCACCATTTTCCCTTGTACTCCTACTGTCTCTTATGATGTTGTTCAATTATCTGTAAGTGTGTGCTCTCAAACCTGGCCGCTAGTGTTAATACACTACACAGTGTGAATCTGCAATATTGTTATCGCACCATTGCACTGCCACACACAGACGTTTTCTAAACCAACCCTTGTGTTCTGATTCTTTTGTTGCATGAACAGAACACAATCTAAAGTTGTTCAGCCCTAGACGTTGTTTATGAACACCATCGCCATACATTTTTAACAATGTGGGTGTATCATACGCAGAGATTTTACATGCACTGTCAAGCGTTTACTCATGCTACACCAAGGCGTCCTTTGTGTGTTGCGCCTCTGCGATATGCAGGTGGGTGCTTGGGGTTGTTGGTGGAAATGCATTGTGATCGCGGGGAAAGGTCGAGGTCAGTAGTTGATGCTAGACGTGTGTCTTTCGCAGGGACCTGATCAAAGTACTGAAGTGGTACGTGGATCGCATCATAGACGCTGAGCACCAGGATCACATTCAGCAGGTCCTCAATGTGAGTGTGTGCCCCACACACACACACACACACACACACACACACACACACACACACACACACACACACATCCTCTTCAGCATGTGTTGAGGATATCTCCGTATCATTCATTAGTCTCTTTTCGCCACCTCTCTCTCATATTGTTGCTGCATGCAGTTTCAAAAAGTGGAAATGCTACACCTTGGGTGTTCAACATTTCCATTACAAGTTACTTTTAATGGCCTAGTAGCACACTTAATTGCAGGGACCCACATCAACGACACTAATATGTTTTCCTATTATGTTTTAAGACCAGTGTTGTCTAGCATTATGGTGTATGAGTGATGTTATCAGTGAGTAACTGTGTGTTACTTTATGCCCCCCTCCCCCAGGCCACTGAGTATATCTTTAAGTACATCATCCAGTCCCGGCGTCTCTTCGCCCTCGCCACCGGGGGTCAGAGCGAGGAGGAGTTCCGTTGCTGCGTCCATGAGCTGTTCATGTCCATCCGCTTCTTCCTGTCCCAGGAGAACAAGATCACCAGCCCCATCACGCAGACACAGGTGTGTCGGTGTGTGTGTTTTTCTGACTGTGTGTGTGTGTGTGTGTGTGTGTGCACGCACGTGACATTGACACAGTGGCTTGACGCAGTGCAGACATGAAACATGCCCCACGTGATTGATAGAGAGCACAGAGGTTATCAACATTGCATCCTGGTCTGTCTTGCTTTATATGCCATGGGCAATAACAGCAGGAGGCAGGCTTCTCTGTGCGTGTGTGTGCGTGTTATGTTTCAAGCAATAAGCATTCCCACTTAATTCAGTTTGATTTGTAAGAAAATGTTTTTAATTGAATTTCACGCAGATTATAAACCCTGGAGATACTTTGTAATTCATATTTCATACTTTGTCTTGGGGGGCTACACAGCACAAAACCAGGCTGAACTGCTCTCCGGGAAGACTAAAACAAAGCTGCTAAACACACCCACAAATAATCTGAATTACACACAGTGTAGCATGTGTGTCTGTGTGTCTCTGTCTTCAGCTGATGTCTTTGTTTGTACAGACACACACGGTAGTATGAGGGTGTGTGTGTGTGTGCTTATTATACACCAGAGACCCGCTTGTCCTCCTTCCCCCAAATCCTCGAGATCCTAATCTACAGCAATACATTATGTGTGTGTCCCTGCTCTCTCTAGTAATCGTCTCTCTCCAGTGGCTCTCTGTTGGCCTCCAGCCCGTCTCTCCCTTGGGCCCTCCACAGATAATGTGTGGGTCTAATTCAAGGTTGCACACTAAGATATAAGCCACTGGTGGGTGGGTGTGTGTGTGTGTGTGTGGTTGTGTGTGTTTACTGCACACTTAGCTGTGTAAACTCCCACAGCAGCCCACCCTAATGAACCCAACTGATAATGACCTGGCCCGTCAGTCTGTCTGTTCACCCTGTTGCGTGAGTGACCATTCACTCTGGCTCTCACTCTCTGCTGGAGATCCTTACCACACACTGCGCTGTTATTTTCACCTTGTGTGGGTTGTTATTATGCCCTGGTGTCATCATGCTGCTCCACCTGTCCTCCCTTCCAGTACCGCCATGAAATCATTTGAACTAGACACAGAACAGTAACAGTAACCATGCATAGTAACAGTGTGCACCTCTTAGCACAATCTAGTTAAACAAATGGCTGATTGCTGATCTATTGTCATCTTGATCCACAACCGAACAGAACAACGGCTATAAGAGAATGCAGGTCAAGCCACTCCTAATCCATGTTAATATTTTTAATGACTGGTATACGCCCACACCATTCCAACATAGAATAGCTGCTTTTTTAAACATACTTAACTACCATCTTCGAGAAGGAAAACTATTTTACTCATATTGTAATTAATTGTAGGTCATATTTCATAGCAACCTGGAAACACTGGGCAGTTACTTATAAAGGTAGACTTTGGGCAAAAACGCAAAAAAGAATGGCTTTAAACTGTGTAACTGCTCAATGCACCATTATACCAGGTAATTTTAATTCTTAAAAACAAATTATGAGTAACTTATTTGGACACAGAAGTGCCATTTCTCTACAGCTTCCGTTACAAAAAGAAAACCTGTGAAATGACGTCAACACATGCTGGAGGAGTTACTGGCTAGCTAAAGTGTCTAGCTTAGCTAACAAACTAGCTATGTCGAGTGCAGCGCTCAGGACCAGAACGACACATCGAAGAACCACCAAAGGCACACCGTGTTTCTGTTTGAAAAATGAGAAAGAGGAGGAGTTGGACTGTTTTTCGTGCTCAACGTCGACCGTTAAAGCTCATTTCCAGCAATTCTACACATTTTGCCATGGCTTATGACACGCTCATATGCCATCTGGTGGGTTATAACACAACACAATGTGGATTAAGTCCAGGGGTAGGAATGCTTTCTGAAGGCACTGTAGGTTCGAGATGAGGGACATCAAGATATATTATACTGTAGTGGAATTGTGTTTCTGTACAGGCATAGAATAGACGTCCTGCAGTGTGTGTTGGGGGTCCTAGACTGTATCGGTTGAAGCATTGGTTATGATTTGGTTTGATTTCTCATGGGCCACATTTACTGAATATACAGTAGCCTATTTGTTAATGTAACTGTTGATCACTTTAGGTATAAGCCTCCTCTAGATAAGTGCGTTCTACACCTAAACGGTATATGGTTTGAGTAACATTTTCTAATAAGGCACAAACTGACTATAAAGTAGCCTATGTGTTAACCGTGAGTCACTTTCGGTAGAAACCTGTACTACATACTGCTAGATAGCTACTGTGCCTTGCAAAAGTATTCATCCTCCTTGGCGTTTTTCCTATTTTGTTGCATTACAACCTGTAATTTAAATGGATTTTTATTTGGATTTCATGTAATGGACATACACAAAATAGTCCAAATTGGTGAATTGATATTAATTTATTTATTTTACAGAAAAGTATTCACCCCCTTTGATATGAAGCCCCTAACTAAGATCTGTTGCAACCAATCACCTTCAGAAGTCACACAATTAATTAGATTGCACACAGGTGGACTTTATTTAAATGTCACATGATCTCAGTATATATACACCTGTTCTGAAAGACCCCAGAGTCTGCAACACCACTAAGCAATGGGCACCACCAAGCAAGCAACACCATGAAGATCAAGGAGCTCTCCAAACAGGTCAGGGACATCCCACAGAGCACCATAACCCTGAAGGAGCTGCAAAGCTCCACAGCGGAGATTTGAGTATCTGTCCTTAAGCCGAACACTCCACAGAGCTGGGCTTTACGGAATAGTGGCCAGAAAAAAATCCATTGCTGTTCGCCAAAAGGCATGTGGGAAACTCCCAAGACATATGGAAGGAGGTACTCTGGTTAGATGAGACTAAATTGAGCTTTTTGGCCATCAAGAAAAATGCTATGGTGCAAATCCAACACATCTCATCACCATGGAACACCATGGAAGCATGGTGGTGGCAGCATCATGCTGTGGGGATGTTTTTCATCGTCAGGGACTGGGAAACTGGTCAGAATTGAAGGAATGATGGTTGGCGCTAAATACAGGGAAATTCTTGCAGGAAACCTGTTTCAGTCTTCCAGAGATTTGAGACTGGGACGGAGGTTCACCTTCCAGCAGGACAATGACCCTAAGCATACTACCAAAGCAGCACTTGAATGGTTTAAGGGGAAACATTTAAATGTCTTGGAATGGCCTCGTCAAAGCCCAGACCTCAATCCAATTGAGAATCTGTGGTATGACTTAAAGATTGCTGTACACCAGCGGAACCCATCCAACTTGAAGGAGCTGGAGCAGTTTTGCCTTGAAGAATGGGCAAAAATCCCAGTAGCTAGATGTGCCAAGCTTATAGAGACATACCCCAAGAGACTAGCAGCTGTAATTGCTGCAAAATATATTATGCACGCTCAAGTTCAGTTTTTTTGTCTTATTTCTTGTTTGTTTCACAATAAAAAATATTGTGCATCTTCAAAGTTGTAGGCATCTATTTATTTCCAAAAATGTCAAAGGGGGGTGATACTGTATATTTATACACTGTCTGTTTATTCCAAGGCGGTGTTCCTGAGGACGTTCCCTGCGGTGTACGGGGAGCTGCTGAAGATCTTCACGGTGAGGGAGGTGGCAGGCTTCGTCAGGGAGACGCTGGGCAGCCTGCCTGCCACCGCTCGCGCTGAGTGCCCCCTGGAAGCCGTCAAGCTACATTGCATCGCCAAGACCGTGGAGAGCCAGCTGTACACCAACACAGGTAGGAACGCACGAACGCACACACAATATTTAATTTACACAACACTCAGAAGCAAACGTTTGGGGGTTATGTACGCACGCACACACAATATTTAATTTACACAACACTCAGAAGCAAACATTTGGGGGTTATGTACGCACACACACAACCACACATATCGCACACACATGATTATGCACAATTGCTAGTAATTACATACCTACACAGGCGCACTTGCCAGTTAATTGTAGTTAATTATAATTATATACTCACACAAATAGCTGTGGTAACATTTTATTAGCTGCTTGCTCAGAGGCAAGGCTAGGGGTTAAAATCACACCCAAGAGAGGGATAAAAATAGAAAAACAGGTGTTTGAGCAGAACATACATGCTAGTATTTTTGTGTGTGTGTGTGTGTTTTCATGTTCAAGTGTGTGTATTCCAGAGTCGAGGTGTATCCTGCTCCCGGTGGTGTTGCGTCTGTTGCAGGCCCACATGCAGGAGCAGAGAGACCTGGTGATGTGTGCCCGTATCCTCACCAGCATGCTCTCTCTCGTCAGGAAGTACGACTCTACCGCCACCGTGAGTACAGCCACAGCAGAGCACCATGGGTAGTGTAGTCTTTTAGGCTGCCACCTCGCGGTTAATCATGGACAGACTACAAATTGTGCAAGATTTGAGGTTCTGGGTTAATCGAGATTACCTAGCTCACTGTTAATGGCTCAAAAATGGTATTGTTCCCTTGGATATTTGATAACAACAATGTGTATTGTGATCTGAACACAGCTTTGTTTGTTTGCGTGGCGTATTAAAACAAACTAGCAAAACCTGCCAGACTGATTTACATTTACATTTACATTTAAGTCATTTAGCAGACGCTCTTATCCAGAGCGACTTACAAATTGGTGCTTTCACCTTATGACATCCAGTGGAACAGCCACTTTACAATAGTGCATCTAGGTCTTTTAAGGGGGGGGGGGAGAAGGATTACTTTATCCTATCCTAGGTATTCCTTAAATGATAATAGAGTCCAGTAAATCAAGTAACAAAGTAAACAGATAGCTAGGTGCCAGAACAAATAAACAATCCAATCCAGATCCATCAATGAAACGTGAAAGTGTGGATGTGGCAGTTTGTCCCTGTGTTAAGTCTCGTCCTGACCTTGACATGGTGCTGGCCTGTTTGGCTGAGAAGCAGCTAGTCACACACACACACACACACACACACACACACACACACACACACACACACACACACACACAGACGGCTGTGAACATGGCTAAGATGAAGTGACAGCAGGAGCAGCCAGTCTGACACACAAACACACACACTAATGTGTGTCCAATTTGTTTAAGTATTGGCTAGTGGTCTATCTTTTTGTGTTCCGTATGTTTTCATACTGTCTGTATGGGTAATGATGATCATGATTATGTACCTGTGTGAAAGTTAATGTGAACTTGTGTGTGTCCCTAGGAGGAGGTGGTTTCTGAGGAGGTGGATCTGATAGTGGATAGTCTGCTGGTTGTCCTGATGAGGACCATCCTTGAGATCACAAACAGACCACAAGCAGCTGGGACCAATATGAGACTGCAGTTCCAGGATATCACGGTGTGTGTGTGTGTGTGTAACTGCTAGTCATTCGAAATATAGTGTGAGCTTTTAGGGTCAATGATTGAAACTGAATTTGTGGTCAAAGAGAGCTGTACCTCTGTCCTGCTCTTAACCACAGCCGAGTTCAGAGAGAACCATTCTCTTACATTTCCATTTGACATTTTTCCAAATGTCAAACCACCTAAAAAAGTAGAAAATAACCACTTTATTTCTCTCCCAGCCTGTTCTGACTGTAGTATTTACAGGTATTCCATCAAGGTACATGGTCTTCCATCTCTCTCATTGTTATATAGTATACGTGGCCAGTGTCCCAGATGTTAAAAGCTGTTTCTCTCTCTCTCTCTCTCTCTCTCTCTCTCTCTCAATTCAATTCAATTAATTTCAATTCAAGGGGCTTTATTGGCATGGGAAACATGTGTTAACATTGCCAAAGCAAGTGAGGTAGATAATATACAAAAGTGAAATAAACAATAAATATTAACAGTAAACATTACACATACAGAACTTTCAAAAACAATAAAGACATTACAAATGTCATATTATTTATATATATATATATAAATATATATACAGTGTTGTAACAATGTACAAATGGTTAAAGTACACAAGGGAAATAAATAAGCATAAATATGGGTTGTAATTTACAATGGTGTTTGTTCTTCACTGGTTGCCCTTTTCTTGTGGCAACAGGTCACAAATCTTGCTGCTGTGATGGCACACTGTGGTATTTCACCCAGTAGATGGGAATTTATCAAAATTGGATTTGTTTTCAACTTCTTTGTGGATCTGTGTAATCTGAGGGAAATATGTGTCTCTAATATGGTCATACATAGGGCAGGAGGTTAGGAAGTGTGCAGCTCAGTTTCCACCTCATTTTGTGGGCAGTGAGCACATAGCTTGTCTTTTGAGAGCCATGTCTGCCTACGGCGGCCTTTCTCAATAGCAAGGCTATGCTCACTGAGTCTGTACACAGTCAAAGCATTCCTTAAGTTTAGGTGAATCACAGTGGTCAGGTATTCTGCCACTGTGTACTCTCTGTTTAAGGCCAAATAGCATTCTAGTTTTCTCTGTTTTTTTGTTAATTCTTTCTAATGTGTCAAGTAATTATCTTTTTGTTTTCTCATGATTTGGTTGGGTCTAATTGTGCTGTTGTCCTGGGGCTCTGTGGGGTGTGTTTGTTGTATCTGTCTGTCTAATTCGTTTATTGGCATGACGTAACAATGTACATATTGCCAAAGCTTATTTTGGATATTTACAATATAAAGAATAAATAAAAATTAGAATCAAATTGTCAACAGGACAACCGTAACAACAATAACCAAGTGTCAAAATAACCATCCATAGAACAATAAGTATACAGTAGAGGACATGTGCAGGTTGATTGGTCTGTCAGACACTGTCCCTCATCTTATGGCAGGCAGCAATGTGGTGCGCTGCCAACCCACAGCTCTCTGCGTCCTCCCCCAACAGGACAGGTAGCCTACTCTCATCAGAGAGGTCTTTGAAACCTTGAATAAGGGTTTCAAATTTGGGAAAATGACACTCTCTCTCTAATTGTTTTATTTTTTTGACATTTTGTCAGGAAATGTAGCTCCGTCTCAGGTTCTGCTGTTGTGCAGTGGTTGCACAGCCTTTCCTCTACAGGGAGCCAGGGCCCGACGTCCACAGGTGGGTGTTGGCAAATTGGCAAATTCGCCACTGGCGCCCTGTGCTCTTCACAGATGAGAGCAGGTTCACACTGAGCACATGTGACAGATGTGACAGAGTCTGGAGACGCCGTGGAGAACATTCTACTACCTGCAACATCCTCCAGCATGACCGGTTTGGCAGTGGGTCAGTCATGGTGTGGGTTGGCATTTCTTTGGGGGGCCGCACAGCCCTCCATGTGCTCACCAGAGGTAGCCTGACTGCCATTAGGTACCGAGATGAGATCCTCAGACCCCTTATGAGACCATATGCCGGTGCGGTTGGCCCTGGGTTCCTCCTAATGCAAGACAATGCTAGACCTCATGTGGCTGGAGTGTGTCAGCAGTTCCTGCAAGAGGAAGGCATTGATGCTATGGACTGGCCCGCCCGTTCCCCAGACCTGAATCCAATTGAGCACATCTGGGACATCATGTCTCGCGCCATCCACCAACGCCACGTTGCACCACAGACTGTCCAGGAGTTGGCGGATGCTTTAGTCCAGGTCTGGGAGGAGATCCCTCAGGAGACCATCCGCCTCCTCATCAGGAGCATGCCCAGGCGTTGTAGGGAAGTCATACAGGCACGTGGAGGCCACACACACTACTGAGCCTCATTTTGACTTGTAAATATTGAAGATTGCAGGGCTCAGATTGCAACCCTGGTGAAGACCCCGCCCCTGGTTAAAGAATTCTGTTATTTTCTTACCAATTTTAATGCTGCACGTATTGCCAGTATACATTGATTTAATTATGTAATATGTTTTACCCCCTACACCACTTTCAATAACTTTGTAGAACAGTCCTGTATGTCAAATGGAATCAAATGCTTTTTGGAAGTCGATAAAGCAAGCATATATTTTGGTATTATTTTGGTGGACATGTTTATCTATCAGGGTGTGTAGGGTGTAAATATGATCAGTTGTGCGATGTTTTGGTATGAATCCAATTTGGCTTTTACTCAAGAAATTGTGCTTACTAAGGAAGATTAGAACTCTTACATTTATAATATTACAGAAAACCATCCCCATGTTACTGTTCACACAAATGCCTCTGTAATTGTTAGGGTCAAATTTGTCTCCATTCTTAAAGATTGGGGTTATGAGTCCTTGATTCCAGATGTCAGGCAAATAACCTACACTCAGGATCAAATTAAACAGTTTTAACATAGCCAATTGAAATTTTGCACTAGTAAGTTTGAGCATATAATTTAGGATGCCATCAGGTCCGCATGCCTTTTTAAATTTGAGAGCTTGAAGTTTCTTATAGAGCTCCTGGTCAGTAATCGGGGAGTCCAGTGGATTTTGATTGTCCTTTATAGCTTTTTCTAATCCAGTCAACTTCTCATGAATGTGGCGTTCTGCGTTTGTGTCAATTTGAGCGGTGTTGTAGAGTGTTTTAAAATGGGTTGTCCATATGTCACCATTTTGTATCGCTAATTCCTCTTGTTTAGATTTTAGTTTTTTCCAATTTTGCCAGAAGTTGTGTGTGTTAATGGACTCCTCAATTAGTGTCAGCTGCTTGCTGTTGTACTGTGATTTTTTGGTTCTGAGTGTATGTTTATAGAGTTTTAAAGTCTCACAGTAATGAAGGCGTAATTCACCATTATTTGGTTCTCTGTGCTTTTGGTTGGATCGTGTTCTAAGTTTATTCCTTATCATTTTACAATCTGCATCAAACCAGTTGTCATCTGTGGTCTTTTTTGTTTTGTGTTTTATCAATTTCAATTGTGCTTCTTTTGCCGTTTGCCTGAATATATAGTTGATGTTTTGTACTGCTAGATTGATTCCTTCTTTACAGTGAGTGAATGTGGTATCCAGAAAGTTATCTAAGAGTGTTTGGATATTTTGGTTTCTGGTTGCTTTCTGGTATTCTTCTGTGCTGTTTTGGGCCCATCTGTATGAATTTCTGATGTTGTACAGCTTACTGGGCTGTGAATGTGTGGTTGTTTCCATGTCTGTTCTTTTGAGGAACAATGTAATTTGGCTGTGATCAGACAGAGGTGTTAGTGGCTTGACAGTGAAGGAGCTGAGAGAGAAAGGGTCAATGTCTGTGATCATATAGTCTACTGTACTGTGACCAAGAGGTGAGCAGTAGGTGAATCTCCCCAAAGAGTCCCCCGTAACCTACCGTTGACAAAGTACAGACCCAGGCTTCTACAGAGCTGCCACAGATCCCTTCCGTTTTTGTTGACGGTGCTGTCACTGTTGTTTCTATGGGGGAGATTAAGACGGTTAGAGACACTATGGCCTGTAATAAAGCTGTCCTCTTCGTGTGTTCGTTAGATCAGGTAGTGTTCCTGTGCGCGCATTTGTGTCCCCACAGATGAGCACATTTCCCTGGGTCCGCATGGAACACAAAGGAACACATATGTTTCTGTCAGTACTAGTTATTTTTTCAATTTGAACAAATTGTGATATTTGCCAATTTTGAGAGGATCAATTGGATGTTGTAGTTCGGATTTGTACCAAATGATCAGTGTCTCTTCGTCTCTCTGTCTCTCTCTCTGTCTACAGGGTGAGTTTGTGGCGTGCCTGCTGGCTCTCCTCAGACAGATGAGTGATAAACATTACCAGCAGCTCCTGCAGGCCTTCACCAGCAAAGATGACCTGAGGGTAAGGCTACACACTCACACACACCACTCAGCAGAATCTGACTGTTGACTCCGCTTGTGTGTCATAGTCAGTAGCAGGAGTGTGTGTGCGTAATGAGGAACGGTCATGCCAGGGGTTGAAGAAGAGGTGCGATGGAGATATAGGAATGCGGAAAGGAGGAAATGGGGTCACTAAGTTCACAGTAATAGGAAGGAATACCATGAACACTATGGATATCATGAATGCACTCCCGCTCTGAATACATTACTTTCCATTCATAGTTTGGTGATGTGCTGAATGGCAATTGCTGTTAAACCAAGTAAATGTAGTGTGCTCCTTTTTCTGGTTTTCAGGACTTTCTCTTGCAGATTTTCACCGTGTTCCGCATTCTGATTCGACCAGAGATGTTCCTGAAAGATTGGACTGTCATGCGGTTGGTCACCAACAAGTAAACCACTTATCCCACATATCTGATTCAAAATGATGTCCCTCCATAGTTACTCATTATTAGCTGACACCTGCTTATAGTTTGGTTTATCGACATAATCTTGTTGTCCACCCCCCCCCCCCCCCCCCGTCTCAGTGTAATCATAACAACAGTCCTGTACCTCTCTGATGCTCTGAGGAAGAACTTCCTCAATGACAAGTTTGACTACAAGGTAATAGCTGCAAACATCCACTTTTGTCTTTCTTTGTTTAACAAAAACAAAACAACGTGAAGAAAGCATCGACATGCTATAAAGTGTTTTTAATGCGTCTTCCGTAGGTGTGGGACTCGTACTTCTATCTGTCCGTCATCTTCATCAACCAGCCCTGTCTTCAACTGGAGTCCTTCTCTCCGTCCAAGAAGAAGAGGGTACTGGAGAAGTAAGTCTCCAAAACATTCTACATGCACTAACTTTCTCCACTTTTCACATGCTGGCTTCGGCGCTGTTCTGACCTGGCGCCTGTGTGTTGTCTCGTTGTACAGGTATGGGGACATGAGGGTGATGATGGGTTGTGAGATCTTCAGCATGTGGCAGAACTTAGGTACGATGCAGCCACAGTCTCGTTCTCTTTCTGTGTCACTTCTTTGGATTCTTGCTCGTCTCTCAGAGGAACGAAGTTGATCTCTCTCCCTCTCCCTCTCCTGCTCTCTCCATCTCCCTCACTCACTCTCTCTCCCTCCCTCACACTCTATCCATCTCTCACTCACTCTCTCTCCTGCTCTCTCCATATCTCCCTGCCTCTCTCTCTATCTCTCCCTCCCTCTCTCTCTCCTGCTCTCTCCATCTCTCCCTCTCTCTCTCCTGCTCTCTCAATCTCTCCTTCCCGCTCTCTCTCCAGGTGAGCACAAGTTGAACTTCATCCCGGCGATGATAGGTCCGTTCCTGGAGGTGACCCTGGTTCCCCAGCCTGACCTGAGGAATGTCATGATCCCTATCTTCCATGACATGATGGACTGGGAGCAGAGGAGGAGTGGAAACTTCAAACAGGTAATGGCCAGAGCCGTCTGTATTTATGCAGTTCATATACAGTGGGGCAAAAAAGTATTTAGTCAGCCACCAATTGTGCAAGTTCTCCCACTTAAAAAGATGAGAGGCCTGTAATTTTCATCATTGGTACACTTTAACTATGACAGACAAAATGAGGAAACAAAATCCAGATAATCACATTGTAGGATTTTTAATGAATTTATTTGCAAATTATGGTGGAAAATAAGTATTACTCTGGTACTGGACTGGCTGGGGCCAGCACTAGCACCCCCTGGTGGCACTTTATGGATATTGCAGTTCCACCAGACCGTTATCGGCTGTACCCGACGGTGGCATCCGTGTATTGATCTAGATTGATTACATAATCAATCCGTTCTCTCGTCAGGTGGAGGCCAAGCTGATCGACAAACTGGACGGTCTGATGTCAGAAGGCAAAGGGGACGAGACGTACAGAGAGCTCTTCAACAGCATGTGAGTCCGAGGGAAGGCGCATGTGGTCACGCCGTACTGCAAACGTCAGTGCCCGGATCAGTTTGTCTGTGTGTTGTATTGAGTGAGGTAAGAGGACTCGTGACGGGATGGAGGGATGTATGTGGGGTGGGAAAAGGGACGGGTTCTGGAGTTCTCCAGACAAGCACCTCCTCTCATATCCATAGTCCTTCACGCCTCCTCTCTGAGATCTCCTTGTCCGTGTACTCAGGTTGGTCCCTTCACCTTGCACGCTTTGTGCTGTAGTGTGTGTGTGTGTGAGTGTTTGTTTTATGTTGGTCTGTACGATGTTCGTTTAATTCTCTTATCGCATTGCAAGCCCATACGTCCTAGTCCCACTTTTTGTCAGACATCAATTGGGCCGTTTATGAATGTAACGCTTAGTGCCACCACATTGTTCTTTGACATGTGCGGTCTGGATACAGCTTATTTCCGTGGATTGGTCAAGTTTTCCCTAACAGACACTTTATAGCTGTATATCGTCTTTTTGTTTCACTCCTTATCTCCCTGACTGACATCACTAACCCTGAACTAACTTGTGTGAGTGTGTGCGGATATTATTAATCTATTCATTTGTTTTGCCATTGCGTTCCCGGAGTAGAATCCCTCTGTTTGGTCCGTACCCTAGGTAAGACACTCCAATACTCTACACACCGTGTGTTGTCCTTCTGTTAGGGGTGTCCTTTACTGCTGGGGGACGGGACAACATGATGGACAAGCAGGTTGAAGACTTTTTATTTCTCTCCTCTCTTTCTGTCTTTTTCTCTGCTTTCCCTCCTTCTTTGTTTCTCTCTCCTCTCTCTCGCTCGCTTCTTTCTTCTGTGTCTATTTCTCTCTCTCCTCTTCTCTCTCTCTCTCTCCTCTCTCTCTCGCTCGCTTCTTTCTTCTTTCTGTGTCTATTTCTCTCTCTCCTCTTCTCTCTCTCGCTCCTCTCTCGCTCGCTTCTTTCTTCTGTGTCTATTTCTCTCGCTCCTCTTCTCGCTCCTCTCTCGCTCGCTTCTTTCTTCTGTGTCTATTTCTCTCGCTCCTCTTCTCTCTCCTCTCTCTCTCGCTCGCTTCTTTCTTCTGTGTCTATTTCTCTCTCTCCTCTCTTTCTCGCTCGCTTCTGTCTTCTGTGTCTATTTCTCTCTCTCCTCTCGCTCTCCTCTCTCTCGCGCTCCCTTTCTCTCTCGCTATTCCAGTCTGTTGAAGAAGATTGAGAGGGAGACGTGGAGGGAGAGTGGCGTCTCTCTCATCGCCACCGTCACGCGTCTGATGGAGAGGCTGCTGGACTACAGGGACTGCGTGAAGCTGGGGGAAGTGGATGGGAAGAAGATTGGCTGCACCGTCAGTCTGCTGGTCAGTGACAGTCTCTCTCCGCCCGGTGGCCCTTGAACAGATTCAGTCGCTGCTCTCCTGTCACCATAGAAATCCCATTTGATTAGTTTCTAGCCTTTTGTCCCGTTGAACTATTGTGTTAAGAGAGCAGGACCGGGGCTGTGTTTCTGTTCCTTTCGCAGTGGCGATAAAGTTCCTACGATGATCGTGCTTTTTAGACCAGGGCTCAACGAGTTCACAGCCCCCCACATACAACACAACATGTTCTGTGTTGTCTTTGTAACCATGCCAACCTGGGGGATTTATTATTTTGTTGCGTGGTGTCTTTCAGTCCTGCAGGTTTATCTTATATAACGGACCGAAGCACTAGAGCCTGAAAGCACCAGTTTATGTGGGCAGATAGCACTGAGTTCATTGCTGCTCAGCGGCTGATAAACATTAGTGCACTTTGCTCTCTCTCTGTCTCTCGCCGTCTCCCCATGGTTGCCTGTCTCTAGAATTTCTACAAAACTGAGTTGAACAAGGAGGAGATGTACATCCGCTACATCCACAAGCTGTACGAACTGCACCTGAAAGCACAGAATTACACAGGTACACTGTAAAACATGACCAGGAAATGGAGCCGTGTATGTGTGTGTTTTAAGTGTGTGGCTGTTCCGGGTCTCAAGGGTTTGGCATAACCATGACTATGTGGTGTTGTTGTGTGTTGTGCAGAGGCCTCCTACACTCTTCTGTTGTATGACGAGCTGTTGGAGTGGTCCGAAAGGCCCCTCAGAGAGTTCCTCAACTACCCCATGCAGAGCGAGTGGCAGAGGAAGGAATACCTCCATCTTACCATTGTACAGAACTTTGACAGGGGGAAGGTGGGATCTCTCTCTCTCTCTCTAGCCCTTTCTTTCACTCTCTTTGTCATTCTTTATCTCTTCTTCGTTCTTTCTGTCTCTCGCTCTCTTTTTCATTCTCTCTATTGTTCTCTCTTCCCCCCCTACTCTCTCTCTTTATTAACAATTACCCTGGGATAGTGTCATAAGAAAAAGCCAATATTATTCGAATGCTCTGCTCAGCATCTCCCAACACATTATTCCTCTGCTGAATGATTCAACATGTCCTTCCCCATTATTCTTTGAAAGATTTCCCTGTGAGTTCACCAAAGCCATCTGCTAGCTGCTGCTGCCTTGGGATTAAAACGCTGCAGGAAAGGACAGCTTTCATTTCATTAGCATGTTGGCTGGGTGCTGCACCTCCATTGTGACGGCAGTTGGCCCGGTTATTGTTAGTACACTACCGCCACCCAGTGGCCAACACTCATACCCCTGCCAGTCTCCCCTGCAGGCCATTTGACATGTTTTGCTAGCATCTCAATATTCTAAAGAGGCTCCCTTTTCCTTGAATCCTTATCCTGCTCACGCGAGAGAGATGAAAAGGTGAAAAGCGCGTTCCCAATTGAGATGTCAATGTGATAATGTGCTCTGGTTTCCTCAAGTGTTGGGAGAACGGGATCATTCTGTGCAGAGAGCTGGCGGACCAGTACGAGTCTTACTACGACTACAGGAACCTCAGCAAGATGAGGGTGAGTTACTGTAGACCTCCTCAGTGTGTCTCCACGCTGACTGATCCCTGACCAGTTCTCTGTTTAGTCTCTGAGTGGGATGATGATATAACCTAGTAGTGTTCCGTAACCCGACGTTTCCCATTGACAGATGATGGAGGCATCGCTGTACGATAAGATCATGGACCAGCAGAGACTGGAGCCAGAGTTCTTCAGGGTCGGCTTCTATGGCAAGAAGTTCCCCTTCTTCCTAAGGGTACCGCTCTGTTTTACCACGGGTTGTTTTGTTAAAGAAAGGACATTTTAAGAGGCCGTAGAACTGCTCACACAGGGGTTTGCCCTCCAAATTCCATCTGCACTCCTAAGCAAGTTGCTAGTGGTGTATTTTGTCAATCTGTTAGTTTCCTCAAAAGGACTTGGAACTATGCGTTCATAACCAACGTAACGCAAAAGCAACCTCATATACATTGTTAGCCCTGTGTTTATTATATTTACAAAATGAATCACAAATCCTATTTGGAAGTTCCAGAATTAGGTTTGTCCTCCTAGATACTGTGACTGTTGCAGATACTCTAACTGTCCACTAGATGTCAGGCTCACCCCTGTGCTGTCTCGCTTCTGCCTCCGATGGCGCGTCTGCCTCGTCTGCAGAACAAGGAGTTTGTGTGCCGTGGCCATGACTACGAGAGGCTGGAGGCCTTCCAGCAGCGCATGCTGAATGAGTTCCCCCACGCCATCGCCATGCAGCACGTCAACCAGCCTGACCAGACCATCTACCAGGCCGAGGCTCAGTGTATCCTTTATTGACTAAGTGCATTATACACTGCACACACACACACACACACTAGTTTGTTTTACTATCCTTGTGAGGACCAAACAATTGATTCCCATTCAATATCCTATTTTCCCTAACCTTAAACCTAACCCTTTTACACTCGTGGGAATTGGCCTATGTGGATAGGGCTAAATTGATACGTTTCTTACGGAAAGAATATGGAAAACGTGCGTATAACCATGGTAGAAATGAAACGCGAACAGGGGATTATGGGAAAATGATTAGACTAAAGGTGAGGACACAACAGTTCACCTGACAAGACTGAATCCAAACCATTACACTGTAGATTTTATGTGCATTTCACATTTACTGTACATTTTGCCTCGCTTGCTACGAAATCTGAAAATACTCTCGATACATTCAGTAACATGATAAGAATATTCGTGGAAAATGTGAGGTAGGGTTTGAGTGAGAGGTCAAACTGGTGTCTCCAAGAGGTCAAACTGGTGTCTCCAAGAGGTCAAACTGGTGTCTCCAAGAGGTCAAACTGGTGTCTCCAAGAGGTCAAACTGGTGTCTCCAAGTGGTCAAACTGGTGTCTCCAAGTGGTCAAACTGGTCAAACTGGTGTCTCCAAGTGGTCACACTGGTGTCTCCAAGTGGTCACACTGGTGTCTCCAAGTGGTCACACTGGTGTCTCCAAGTGGTCACTCTGGTGTCTCCAAGTGGTCACTCTGGTGTCTCCAAGTGGTCACTCTGGTGTCTCCAAGTGGTCACTCTGGTGTCTCCAAGTGGTCACTCTGGTGTCTCCAAGTGGTCACTCTGGTGTCTCCAAGTGGTCACTCTGGTGTCTCCAAGTGGTCACACTGGTGTCTCCAGTGGTCACAGTCCCTAAGTCATGTCAACGCTCATTTATGACTCAAAGAAGAGTCTTCAAATATAAGGTTGTTTTTTTCTTCTCCTAGCTGTGCCGTTTAGGAACCAGAGCAAGCCCACTTGTAGTTGTTTGGATTGGAACGCAGCCCTGCATCCCCGCCATCCATCCCCGGGCGTCATTTGAAAGCATTGTTCTATTGCCAACATGATTAGCTTTCACAAGGCAATTTAGAGAAGCAGATCGTCATTTTGGTGGCGTAGAATGGAGTCACCAGTGCCTTCGGATGCAAGGTCCGCGGCAACTCTTCTTCACAATGAAACAAAGGCTCGTTCTGTTCAGAACGACACCCATGCCATATTTGTACTGTACATCAAACATAGTGAACGTTGAGACTGTCATACTTCATGGGTTTTATGACATGGACTCACAGGCTCCCTTGTATGACATTAAAGCGGTGTTTATTCGAATCCTCAACGTGTCCTCTTTATTTACAGCATTTCTCTCACGCCGACAACCAAAACATTAGCAAAAGTTGCCCAATTAGCAGGGGGGGGGGGGGGGTAGGGGCAAACGTCTCGTCGCGCGTGGCGCTCAAGATCAGAACGGTTGTCAGTCAAAACCCTTACAAGCGCTCTGATGTCAGTGCCCAAATCGGCCATTTTCAACCCGTATACGGGCATGAGGGTAATGGGTTAACCTGACTTGAACCATTACCTTAATGCCTAACTCTTGCGCCTAAAATATCCTTTTTCCATGTGGGGACTGGCAAAATATCCCCACTTGTCAAAATGTTCCTTGTTTTACTATCCTTGTGAGGATGGTCCCCACAAGGATAGTAAAAACACACAGACACACACACACAGTGGTGCACTGCATCCCACATGTCTAGAAGGCCTAAATAATATGAATGAGATATTATACCAGACTGATAATTCCTTCTGAATAAGGATATGAATACGAGTCATAATTGGAGTGTTTCCTAGCCACAGCCTTCCGTTACAGCATGTAGCTTCGAGAGGAGCACACCAAAGGTATGACTCCCTCCCTCTTGGTCCCGAGCCAGATCTCTGGCCCATGCTGTAAATACATACACGAGTGCTTAGTGAAGATCGGGATCGATCCCTTGATAAAAATGCACAAGATGTCTGTAGGACGTGGCAGCCATCTTAATGATCCTCCGCTGGTGATTGATGGGACAGCTGTTCGGAAGAAGCCGCTCTCTCTCTCTCTCTCTCTCTGTCTCTGTCTCTCTTTCTCTCTCTCTCTCTCTCTCTCTCTCTCTCTCTCTGTCTCTCTCTTTCTCTCTCTCTCTCTCTCTGTCTCTCTCTCTCTCTTTCTCTCTCTCTCTTTCTCTCTCTCTCTCTCTCTCTCTCTCTCAGTGCGTGCGTGTCTGTCGTCTGTTCTGTGTGTGACTTTACTCCAAGTGCAATTAGAGCAGACAAGGCCCCTCAAACAGCATTAGCATACAGCTTTGTTATCCTCATGTGTCGTTAATCATTGAGGTTCCTGGACCCATGCCCGTCCCTATTTATATCTATGGGCTGACGAGCTCTCCCTGCACTACACTGACACAGGCCAGTCCTGCTGCCAATGGGAATGTGTTGTGATATAGTGTGGGGTGGACATTCAGATAAATGGCTACAGGATGTGATTAGTGGAAAGGATGTATTCACACAGGAATTGGATGGATAGACCTGTGGAACCAGGGAAGGGGGGGGGGGGTTGCACGTGCTTGCGTTCATGTGTGTATGTGTGTTTTGTCCAAGCTATTATATGCATCCTTGACGTGCCGGCCCAGACCTACAGATCTACGCGGTGAGCCCCATCCCAGAGAGCCAGGACGTGCTGCAGAGAGACGGAGTGCCTGACAACATCAAGAGCTTCTATAAGGTCAACCACATCTGGAGGTTCAGATACGACAGGCCGTTTCACAAGGGCACCAAGGACAAGGAGAACGAGTTCAAGGTGGGGGTGGGGGGGAGGGGGGCACGCAGTGTTTGCACACGAGAACTCCCCTCTGTGCCTTTCTGTTTCTCTCTCTCTCTTTGCCTTTTTGTTTTGCTCATCTCGTCATCTTATCTCACCTTTCTGGACTTGTTAGTGTCGTCCTTTGATGTCTACCACACATCTGTCTCCTTACTCACTTTCCCTCCCTCCCTCCCTCACAATATCTCGTCCTCCCTCTCTCCGCTCTCTTGTTTATTGAGTGGTTGTGTGGGTGGCTCATGGTCTTCCTCTCTGTATACTGGTGTGTTCAGGTGTTGTTTAATTCACAGTCCTACTAAATCGACTCCTGAGCTAGGAGAGGCTGAAACTATGGTTACGGTTCAATCACTTAAAAGACAACCCCCTCATCCACTTACCCTCGCCTTGTGCCCTTGGGGGAATCCCCGTCGCCGTCTTGGAGGGCGGTCCAAATGATTAGCCCGAGCAACGGACGTTTGCAACGTAAGTCCCTCAGCCCTCGTCTTCAGTCGGCTTTGCGAATGTACAGTTACGTTCACTCGATTAACTTCTTGCGTCGAGCCAACCCGGATCCGGGATCATGACTACAGCCTCAAGCCCATTACCATAACGCAACGTTAACTATTCATGAAAATCGCAAATGAAATGAAATCAATATGCTAGCTCTCATGCTTAGCCTTTTGTTAACAACACTGTCATCTCAGATTTTCAAAAATATGCTTCTCAACCATAGCAAACTAGCATTTAGCATTTAGCGTTAGCATTTAGCATTAGCATTTAGTGTTAGCATCACCAGGAAACATTTTCGCAAAAACATTCAATAAATCATTTACCTTTGAAGAACTTCGGATGTTTTCATTGAGGATACTCTCAGTTAGATAGCAAATGTTCAGTTTTCCTGAAAGATTATTTGTGCAGGAGAAATCGGTCCGTTTTCTGCGTCATGTTTGGCTACCAAAAAAAAACGAAAATTCAGTTATAAAAACGCCAAACTTTTTCCAAAATAACTCCATAATGTCGACTGAAACATGGCAAACGTTGTTTAGAATCAATCCTCAAGGTGTTTTTCTACATATCTCTTCAATGATGTATCGTTCCTGGAAGTGTGCTTCTCCCTCTGAATGGCATGGTAAAATGATTGCCACTGAGAATTGCGCACCAATTTAGACATTTGCCGGGCGGACACCTGGCAAATGTAGTCTCTTATGGCCAATCTTCCAATGATATGCCTACAAATACGTCACAATGCTGCAGACATCTTGGATGAATGGCAGAGAGCATAAGCTCGTTCACGGCACATTCACAGCCATATAAGGAGACGATAGTAAAACAGAGCCTCAAAAATTCAGCTCATTTCCTGTTTGAGGTTTCATCTTGGTTTCGCCTGTAGCATCAGTTCTGGGGCACTCACAGATAATATCTTTGCAGTTTTGAAAACGTCAGAGTGTTTTCTTTCCAAAGCTGCCAATTATATGCATAGTCAAGCATGTTTTCGTGACAAAATATTGTGCTTAAAACGGGCACGTTTTTTTATCCAATAATGACATTAGCGCCCCCATAGGTTGAAGAGGTTAAGAAAAGCCAAAACTTAAGAACAACATCAAGGGAGAAGTTAACATACAAGCGTAAGTAAAAACGGATGCAAATACATTAGACATTTTTGCTAGTAAAAGATAAAAATGTTTTTGGACATTGTAGAAATAAAAAATGTCCCTCCTTCAGTTCCAGCTAGGCAGGCTAACGTTATTTAGCTAATTCATTTGCTAGCTATCATACAGTTGGCGTATATTAATAATGATATATTTCATATAAGTAGACACACTCATAATTGACTGTAGGCGCATATAAAGCACCCACAAGCCACCGGTGGCTGAAAACACAATCGTCGTGGGACCAACGAGTGAAGAATTTCCGGCCAAGGGGCGTTCCATTTAAAAAATCATTCCTTCCTCCATCACGAGGTCATGATACGTCATCAGAAGTGTCCACTTAATTTGAGGGCTGAGGGGATAGGGGGTGTCTTTCGTTTAAGCGTTTGAACCGCAGCCATGGAGCTCAGTCTGAATGTCGTCTCTCCAGACTCCACCCACCCACCCACGCTCACTCAATCTCCATTCGTTAACCTAATGTCGTCAGGTTTATGAATTGGATATCATCATATCATATCGTACTGAGGTTTAGCTTTCCCCGCTGTCTCTTTTGAGTCTACTCAATGCCTGAGAAACACTGTTCAGATCAGGTAAATTTGACATTTAATATGAAGGAATATGAAGTAGCATGAATCAGTTCCGTGTTGATGATGATCTTGTAAAAGGATGGACCGAAAAATGCCATTTGGTTTCTAAACGAATTGTGGGTTCAAGGAAAGGTTTTAGTGGAATATATAAGAGTCGTGTTTTCGTTCATTTAATGAGGTGACACGGCGTCATTTGTAGATCGGCGTAGACTGTTGCTATGAGGACTCTGTTTCCATGAGGATGTGTAGTACTCGGACGTTCTGTGAGCCAGTGTCTACACGTCATATATTAAGAGGAGAGAAAAGCTGTGTTTCGTGCTGCTCAGATGTGTGGGTGAATGTTTTCCGAGTAGTATATTGCCAGCATTAACATGAAGTGTGTGTGTGCCTGCCTGCGCATGTCCATGCGTGTGCTAATGTGTGGGTGGGTGTGTGTGTGTGTGTGTATTTTCAGAGCTTGTGGGTCGAGAGGACCTCACTAACCCTGGTCCAGAGCCTGCCAGGAATCTCCAGGTGGTTCGAGGTAGAGAAGAGAGAACTGGTGAGTCTCTTACGCTCCTTCAATAACCCCCTCATATTAACCCCATTCACGACACCCTGCTCAATGCTGACCCTGGTATGTTCTAACTTTGCGGAGAGCCCCACCGAGCTCCCTGAGCGTAGACTTCTATCAAAGGGGCATTTCATCTCCAGCACCACCCCGACATCAACATCTTTGAAAACTGTGCTTTTCTATGATTTGTAGTAAAACATATATATGGGTAGATAAGTGTTCCCAATGAGTGTGAAATGTCCCTTTAAGAGAAGGGTGAACCTTATTCATAATATTCATGAGATTCATAATTATAATGTTACTCTGGAATTTATGAAGGATCAAGCTGCGCATGGAAGGCTGTGTATTAGAGAGATTGTGTGTGTGTGTGTGTGTGTGTGTGTGTGTGTGAGAGAGAGAGAAAATGCATTGTGTTTATGTAGCCTGCCTTGTTTTGTGTTTCTTGTCTCTACTTATACACATTCTGTGCGTGTGTGTGTTGAATCTCTACATAGAGGTAAGCATATGTCTGTATATATACTCATACCTTACCACCCTGTGTTCTCCTCCTCTAGGTGGAAGTGAGCCCGTTGGAGAATGCCATCGAGGTGATTGAGAACAAGAACCTGCAGTTACGGACGCTGATCGCCCAGTGCCAGAGCAGGCAGATGCAGAACATCAACCCCCTTACCATGTGCCTCAACGGGGTCATCGACGCCGCCGTCAACGGGGGGCTCGCACGCTACCAAGAGGTCAGAGAGCAATAATGATGTCCCTGGCTTACATTGGTCACTCAGTATTGTGTGGAGACATTGTCTGGGCTTGCTAGATCTGCAGTCTGCCTTATGTGTTTGTTTAAAGAGAGCACTGACAGAGACACAGACAGATGCAGACAGACAAAAAGACAGGGAGAGATAGACAGACAGAGACGAAGACAGACAAAGACCGACGGAGACGGACGGACGGAGACAGGGACGGACGGACGGACGGAGGCAGGGACGGAGGCAGGGACGGACGGACGGACGGAGACGGACAGACAGACAGACACACGGAGACGGACAGAGACTGACGGACAGACACACGGAGACAGACAGGGAGACGGACAGACACACGGAGACGGACGGACGGACAGACACACGGAGACGGACGGACAGACAGACACACGGAGACAGACAGACAGACAGACACACGGAGACGGACAGAGACGGACGGACAGACACACGGAGACAGACAGGGAGACGGACAGACGGACAGACACACGGAGACGGACGGACAGACACACGGAGACGGACGGACGGACAGACACACGGAGACGGACGGACAGACACACGGAGACGGACGGACAGACACACTGAGACGGACGGACAGACACACGGAGACAGACAGGGAGACGGACAGACAGACAGACAGACACACGGAGACGGACAGACACACATGGAGACAGACAGACAGACAGACACACGGAGACGGACAGACACACGGAGACGGACAGACACACGGAGACGGACAGACATACGGAGACGGACAGACATACGGAGACGGACAGACACTCGGAGACGGACAGACACACGGAGACGGACAGACACACGGAGACACACGGAGACGGACAGACACACGGACACAGACAGACAGAGACACACGGAGACGGACAGACACACGGAGACAGACAGACAGAGACACACGGAGACGGACAGACAGACAGAGACACACGGAGACGGACAGACACACGGAGACGGACAGACAGACAGAGACACACGGAGACGGACAGACACACGGAGACAGACAGACAGAGACACACGGAGACGGACAGACACACGGAGACAGACAGACAGAGACACACGGAGACAGACAGACAGAGTCACACGGAGACAGACAGACAGACAGAGACACACGGAGACGGACAGACAGACAGAGACACACGGAGACGGACAGACACACGGAGACGGACAGACACACGGAGACGGACAGACACACGGAGACAGACAGACAGAGACACACGGAGACGGACAGACACACGGAGACAGACAGACAGAGACACACGGAGACGGACAGACACACGGGAGACAGACGGACAGACACACACGGAGACACACGGAGACAGACACGGAGACACACGGAGACGGACAGACGGAGACAGACAGACAGAGACACACGGAGACGGACAGACACACGGAGACGGACGGACAGACGGAGACGGACACACAGACAGAGACACACGGAGACACAGACAGACAGAGACACACGGAGACGGACAGACAGGACGGAGACGGACAGACAGAGACAGACGGAGACAGACACACGGAGACGGACAGACAGACAGACAGACACAGGGAGACGGACAGACAGACACACGGACGGACAGACAGACAGAGACACACGGAGACGGACAGACACACGGAGAGACGGACGGAGAGACAGACAGACAGAGACACACGGAGACGGACAGACAGACAGAGACGGAGACGGACAGAGAGACGGACAGACACGGAGACGGACAGACACACGGAGACGACAGACAGACACACGGAGACGGACAGACAGACAGAGACACACAGAGACGGACAGACAGACAGAGAGACACGGAGACGGACAGACAGACAGAGACACACGGAGACGGACAGACACACGGAGACGGACAGACACCCGGAGACGGACAGACACACGGAGACGGACAGACAGACAGACAGACACAGGGAGACGGACAGACAGACACACGGAGACGGACAGACAGACAGAGACACACGGAGACGGACAGACACACGGAGACGGACAGACACACGGAGACGGACAGACAGACAGAGACACACGGAGACGGACAGACAGACAGAGACACACGGAGACGGACAGTCAGACAGAGACGGACAGACACACGGAGACGGACAGACACACGGAGACGGACAGACACACGGAGACGGACAGACACACGGAGACGGACAGACACACGGAGACGGACAGACAGACAGAGACACACAGAGACGGACAGACAGACAGAGAGACACGGAGACGGACAGACAGACAGAGACACACGGAGACGGACAGACACACGGAGACGGACAGACACCCGGAGACGGACAGACACACGGAGACGGACAGACACACGGAGACAGACAGACACACGGAGACGGACAGACACACGGAGACACACGGAGACGGACAGACACACGGACACAGACAGACAGAGACACACGGAGACGGACAGACACACGGAGACAGACAGACAGAGACACACGGAGACAGACAGACAGAGACACACGGAGACGGACAGACAGACAGAGACACACGGAGACGGACAGACACACGGAGACGGACAGACAGACAGAGACACACGGAGACAGACAGACAGAGACACACGGAGACAGACAGACAGAGTCACACGGAGACAGACAGACAGACAGACAGAGACACACGGAGACGGACAGACACACGGAGACGGACAGACAGACGGAGACACACGGAGACGGACAGACACACGGAGACGGACAGACACACGGAGACAGACAGACAGAGACACACGGAGACGGACAGACACACGGAGACAGACAGACAGAGACACACGGAGACGGACAGACACACGGAGACGGACAGACAGAGACACACGGAGACGGACAGACACACGGAGACGGACAGACAGAGACACACGGAGACGGACAGACACACGGAGACGGACAGACAGAGACACACGGAGACAGACAGACAGAGTCACACGGAGACAGACAGACAGACAGACAGAGACACACGGAGACAGACAGACAGAGACACACGGAGACAGACAGACAGAGTCACACGGAGACAGACAGACAGACAGACAGAGACACACGGAGACGGACAGACACACGGAGACGGACAGACAGACAGAGACACACGGAGACGGACAGACACACGGAGACGGACAGACACACGGAGACAGACAGACAGAGACACACGGAGACGGACAGACACACGGAGACAGACAGACAGAGACACACGGAGACGGACAGACACACGGAGACGGACAGACAGAGACACACGGAGACGGACAGACACACGGAGACGGACAGACAGAGACACACGGAGACGGACAGACACACGGAGACGGACAGACAGACAGAGACACACGGAGACGGACAGACACACGGAGACGGACAGACACGCGGAGACAGACAGACAGAGACACACGGAGACGGACAGACACACGGAGACAGACAGAGACACACGGAGACGGACGGACACACGGAGACGGACAGACACACGGAGACAGACAGACAGAGACACACGGAGACGGACAGACACACTGAGACGGACAGACACACGGAGACGGACAGACACACGGAGACAGACAGACAGAGACACACGGAGACAGACAGACAGAGACACACGGAGACAGACAGACAGAGACACACGGAGACGGACAGACAGACAGAGACACACGGAGACGGACAGACAGACAGAGACACACGGAGACGGACAGACAGACAGAGACACACGGAGACGGACAGACACACGGAGACGGACAGACACACGGAGACGGACAGACACACGGAGACAGACAGGGAGACGGACAGACAGACAGACACAGGGAGACGGACAGACAGACAGACAGACACACAGAGACGGACAGACAGACACACGGAGACGGACAGACAGACACACGGAGACGGACAGACACACGGAGACGGACAGACAGACAGAGACACACGGAGACGGACAGACACACGGATACGGACAGACACACGGATACGGACAGACACACGGAGACGGACAGACAGACAGAGACACACGGAGACGGACAGACAGACAGAGACACACGGAGACGGACAGTCAGACAGAGACACACGGAGACGGACAGACAGACAGAGACGGACAGACACACGGAGACGGACAGACACACGGAGACGGACAGACACACGGAGACGGACAGACACACGGAGACGGACAGACACACGGAGACGGACAGACAGACAGAGAGACACGGAGACGGACAGAGACACACGGAGACGGACAGACAGACAGAGACACACGGAGACGGACAGACAGACAGAGACACACGGAGACGGACAGACACACGGAGACGGACAGACACACGGAGACGGACAGACACACGGAGACGGACAGACACACGGAGACACACGGAGACGGACAGACACACGGAGACGGACAGACACACGGAGACGGACAGACAGACAGAGACACACGGAGACAGACAGACAGAGACACACGGAGACAGACAGAGACACACGGAGATGGACAGACAGACAGAGACACACGGAGACGGACAGACACACGGAGACGGACAGACACACGGAGACGGACAGACAGACAGAGACACACGGAGACGGACAGACACACGGAGACAGACAGACAGAGACACATGGAGACGGACAGACACACGGAGACGGACAGACACACGGAGACGGACAGACACACGGAGACGGACAGACAGACAGAGACACACGGACAGAGACACACGGAGACGGACAGACAGACAGAGACACACGGAGACGGACAGACAGACAGAGACACACGGAGACGGACAGACACACGGAGACGGACAGACACACGGAGACGGACAGACACACGGAGACGGACAGACACACGGAGACGGACAGACACACGGAGACGGACAGACACACGGAGACGGACAGACACACGGAGACGGACAGACACACGGAGACGGACAGACACACGGAGACAGACAGACACACGGAGTCGGACAGACAGACAGAGACACACGGAGACGGACAGACACACGGAGACAGACAGACAGAGACACACGGAGACGGACAGACACACGGAGACACACGGAGACGGACAGACACGGAGACAGACAGAGACACACGGAGACGGACAGACACACGGAGACGGACAGACACACGGAGACGGATAGACAGACAGAGACACACGGAGATGGACAGAGACGGACGGACAGACAGAGACACACGGAGACGGACAGACACACGGAGACGGACAGACAGACAGAGACACACGGAGACGGACAGACACACGGAGACGGACAGACAGACAGAGACACACGGAGACAGACAGACAGAGACACACGGAGACGGACAGACACACGGAGACGGACAGACACACGGAGACGGACAGACAGACAGAGACACACGGAGACGGACAGACACACGGAGACAGACAGACAGAGACACACGGAGACGGACAGACACACGGAGACAGACAGACAGAGACACACGGAGACGGACAGACACACGGAGACACACGGAGACGGACAGACACGGAGACAGACAGACAGACAGAGACACACGGAGACGGACAGACAGACAGAGACACACGGAGACGGACAGACACACGGAGACGGACAGACACACGGAGACACACGGAGACGGCAGACACATGGAGACGGACAGACACACGGAGACACACGGAGACGGACAGACAGACGGAGACACACGGAGACGGACAGACAGACAGAGACACACGGAGACGGACAGACACGGAGACGGACAGACACACGGAGACGGACAGACAGAGACACACGGAGACGGACAGACACACGGAGACACACTGAGACGGACAGACACGGAGACAGACAGAGACACACGGAGACGGACAGACACGCGGAGACGGACAGACACGCGGAGACGGACAGACACACGGAGACGGACAGACACACGGAGGCGGACAGACAGACAGAGACACACGGAGACGGACAGACACACGGAGACACACGGAGACGGACAGACACACGGAGACACACGGAGACGGACAGACAGACAGAGACACACGGAGACGGACAGACAGACAGAGACACACGGAGACGGACAGAGACGGACAGACAGACAGAGACACACGGAGACGGACAGACAGACAGAGACACACGGAGACGGACAGACACACGGAGACAGACAGACAGAGACACACGGAGACAGACAGACAGAGACACACGGAGACGGACAGACAGACAGAGACACACGGAGACGGACAGACAGACAGAGACACACGGAGACGGACAGACAGACAGAGACACACGGAGACGGACAGACACACGGAGACGGACAGACACACGGAGACGGACAGACACACGGAGACGGACAGACACACGGAGACGGACAGACAGACAGAGACACACGGAGACGGACAGACAGACAGAGACACACGGAGACGGACAGACACACGGAGACGGACAGACACACGGAGACGGACAGACACACGGAGACGGAGACGGCGACAGATACATAGAATAAGGAGTTCCTTCAGACACGTTCAAGGGCATAAATCACCCATTTACATTGAAATATTTCCTTCAAAATACATACAGTAGTTAATGTCCTGAATCTCTGTACTGTAAATTAAGTGTTGAATGAACCCTTTATTTCCTTTCCAAATCCATCACGGAGTGCTATAGCGTCCGAGTTATAATCACTCCTTTTCAAGGAGACCTCCGGCGTCAGCCAGCGAACTGTGTGTACTGTACAGTGGCTCTCGGTTGCTTAGCAACTTCACATTATCTCTACAGCTAGCCGTATTGAGTTTGCAGCAAGGGCCAAGTTAGCAGGGGTCTGCTCTCCTCATGACCGCCACTACCTCTCACCTCTATTAAAACTGGCGGTGGAGATGATGAGATGATGCTAGAGATGAGGATGTTGTAGGAAATGAGTTTGACCCGGGAGAGAATAGCTAGGTTAGCTACGGTTGTGTTTGCTCAAAGCCCACCTGTTGCTGCTTGAAGTACATTATCTGCCAGAGCTTTGATCCAATAGGCTCATTGTATGAAGGATATGATGATATACGATTCTGCAGAATCTATAGACTACATGACGTGACTGTTTTAGATCCAGTAGGTTTCATGTACATATTCAATGATATTCAATGCATACATTTTATAAATGCCATTTCAAGTGTGTGCGATAGAGAGAGATAATGGTGATCTATATACTGTCCACGAAGGCAATGAGAATGTCATACATGCGCATTTTGTCTGCCTAATGCTCCATGGTATTGACGTGGAGTTCTCTTGAGGAAAATTGCACACAATACAGCATAAATCAGTTCCTTTTATTAGGATAACGCAATTGACTTTTATGCCAATTTGTTCAGCCATAAATGAAGCCGATATCAGCATTCATATTTCGATTTATTGCTCATGGTTATAGTTCCAGCCCCGAAGGAGAATCCAGCCTGATTTAATATCTATTTATTGCCGCCGTTTCATCTTTAATTGAGGTTTTATAATGATTCACAATGTCACTTGACACTTGGAGTTTCTCCTCCAATCTCAAGTCCAACCAGCACCAGAGAAAAGTATCATTTGATGCAAATATTGATTATTTTTCCACCCTTGGCTAAGTGTTTCCAGACCGTATTATTCATACATCCGGTTCACTGAGACGGAATAAGTCCCTTCTTTCCTTTTGAATGTATATTTCTGTGGCATTTGGACTATCTCTCACACCAGTTCTTTCGGGTCAAATCGACCCTGGCGTTGACAGCGTCACAGCAGGGGTCGTGAAGCTGTGTTCTGTGTCGAGGATAACAATCGGGAGATGAGCGTGTTACTGTAGCCTAGCTAGCGCTGTTATATTGTTCTCAAGCGTTATGGTAGAGGTTGCCTCGCACACTCAGATGGTAGACACAGATAAGACCATGCCTGTTTTGGGGGGCTTTGAAGTAAGCAGTGAGCTCCTCTCCCCTTTGAGTCTTTTGAGTCCCCCCCCCCCCTCCCCTCTCCCGCTCTCCCATATCTCACTCTGTCTCTTTGGAGATAGCCCCCCACAAAGACCTTGTAATGGAGACCAAACCCTGCTTTTTAAAGAGATTTTGAGTTGATGTTGTACGTTTTCTGATTTATTATTTTTATTTTGTTGTGACGCAGATTAAAAAGCCTTGGCTCTAATCTTCACTCATCTCAAGAGTTGCAATATCAACATGAGGGAATATGCACTTAATTTATGATCAAAATTATGCAACATGTTTACATTATGAATATTATTTCTTCCTTTTTGTCTTTTGCCCACAAAAAGACAGTCCGACACAGTCCGACCGGCCGACAGTCCGACCGACCGACAGTCCGACCGACCGACAGTCCGACCGACCGACAGTCCGACCGACCGACAGTCCGACCGACAGACAGTCCGACCGACAGACAGTCCGACCGACAGACAGTCCGACAGACAGTCCGACCGACCGACAGACAGTCCGACCGACCGACAGACAGTCCGACGGACCGACAGACAGTCCGACCGACAGACAGTCCGACCGACCGACAGTCCGACCGACAGTCCGACCGACCGACCGACAGTCCGACCGACCGACAGTCCGACCGACCGACAGTCCGACCGACAGACCGACAACATGGTGACACAATGAAGTAAACTGATGATATCAAACAAATTGAAAACATTCAATGAATTGTGTCCATGCAGGCATTCTTTGTGAAGGACTACATCGTGAATCACCCTGAGGACGGGGAGAAGATCGGACGACTAAGAGAACTTATGTTCGAGCAGGTCAGTTTCCAATGTTGGAAAACACTAGGCCTACTTTAATAGGAGAACTGCTACAGTTTTGTGATGATATTTGATCTGGAAGAGATCGACGTTAATAAAGGAAATGCACCGTCTCCGCCTCCCCCCTCTAGGCTCACATCCTGGAGTACGGCCTGGCCGTACACGAGAAGTTTGTCCCTCAGGACATGCGACCTCTACACAAGAAGCTGGTGGACCAGTTTCATGTGATGAAGTCTAGTCTGGGGATCCAGGTTAGTGAAGGACACACAACAGGAGCACCACCTGTCAAATCCTCAAATTGACCTTCATCAAACCTGCATCAGCACAACCATAACTCATGCTAGCATAAACAATATGCGAATTACATGTTTTCTCCTCCCCTTCCTCTTCTCCTTCTCCCTCCGTTTGCCCTTCTCTCTAATCCCCACCCCAGGAGTTTCCGGCGTATGTGCGCGCCAGCCCCGTGCACTTCACCAATGGCAGCCCGCGTAGTTCATGCAGGAACTCAGTCCCCAACATCATCAGCCCGGATGGCGCTCGCGTGGTGGCCAGACGCAGGTGAGAAACACTGTCCTCGTCTCTTTCTCTCTCTGTTCTTTCCACTCTTCCTTTCGCCTTCTCCCTTTTCTTCTTCTGGCTCTTCCTCTTTTCACTCCCATACTCTCTTCTTTCCTCTCCCTCTCTGTCTGCACCATCCTATACTCTTTAGCTCACTCTCTCTCTATCTCTCGCTCCTCTCTCCTCTTTCTCACTCCCTGGTTTGGCACCATATGGTGTGTGTGTGTGTGTGTGTGTGTGTGTGTGTGTGTGTGTGTGTGTGTGTGTGTGTGTGTGTGTTGCCAGGCTAGTGGACAAATTGTGTGTGTGTGCTCAGTGATCCTGCCATTCTCTACCTGTGACATCCTACCTCCATTGAGCGTAAAGGGGCACAAACCTACACTGCCCAGAGGGACACACACACGCACACACACACGCACACCCAGCCTCAATCTGTCACTGACATTTCTCTCACTGAGTTTTTACTGTCCTCTTAAGTCGACATCTTGCAAATGTAAAATGCACTAGCAGTTACAACTTGATTTAAGGAGAGATAATGGGCCTTTTTATCAGAACCATATGGTATTATGTCAGATGAATGCTCAACCAAACTCTGAAAGTAACTGGTCTGTCTGTCTGTCTGTCTGTCTGTCTGTCTGTCTGTCTGTCTGTCTGTCTGTCTGTCTGTCTGTCTGTCTGTCTGTCTGTCTGTCTGTCTGTCTGTCTGTCTGTCTGTCTGTCTGTCTGTCTGTCTGTCTGTCTGTCTGTCTGTCTGTGTCTGTCTGTCATGTTTGATCAGTCCCCTCACCTACCCGGCTGTCAACCGCTACTCGTCATCATCGCTGTCCTCTCAGGCCTCCAATGAAGTGAGCAACATCACAGGGCAGTCGGAAAGCTCTGACGAAGTCTTCAACATGCAGGTTCAATTCCAATTGAATTTACCCTCAACCACCCTTTTTCAGTGAATTCCTTTTTTTGTTGGTGTTTGCAAAAACTCACTTGAGAAAGGCAACGATCTAAACTAGATTTGGATAATTTCACTCCCCCACACGATCCTGGCTGTCTATAATTCTTAACTTGTCAGTGATGTTGCTGATGTAGTTGTTTGTCCCTGCAGCCCAGCCCATCTACCTCGAGCCTCAGCTCCAATCATTCTGCCTCTCCCAACGTGACCAGCTCTGCTCCGTCCAGCAACAGAGGTAAGATGAGCAGAGAGAGAGGGGAGGGAGGGGTGGGGTGGTGGGGGGTTGAACCCGATGAAGAACAAAAATAAAAATATATCACTTATTGGAAAGACACCACAATAACCCAAAACACGGTTGAATGCTTTTTGGCCTCAGACACTCGGTGGCATGGTGACCACTGTAACTGATAGAGCAGTGTTTTTCTCAGTTTTCTATGTACAGACTCAATGAACACAGCCTGGCCATAGAGACCGGCCATCACAGGCAGATCTGGCTACCCAGAGAGGACAGGCTGTGCACACTCTGCCCTCAAAGAGAGGTCGAGACAGAGCTGCATTTCCTTTTACGCTGCGAGGACTTTGCAGACATACAGGCAATTTTCTTCCCCAAAACTGAAAACAAATATGACTGTGAAAGAAAAACATTGGGAGAAAAATATCCTCTCTAGAAAGAGAGTGAGAGACAGAGAGTGAGAGGATAAACAGCTCATATCATATCTGAAATAGTATCAGTACTTGCACTGGGAACAATCTGTATTCAGACCAAAATACTTCACTGAAACGAAAACGTTGTACCACTCGAGAACATCAAGGAATCACTAGATAAGGGAAATGTGGTCGGAGCAGTCTTCCATGACATGAAAAAGTCCTTTGACACAGTTAATCACAGTGTTCTGTTCTCCAAACTCCCCGCCTTCAATTTCTCAGACCAATTGCGTCACTCTCTGTCAGCATCAAAGGAGAGACCATTGAACAAGTCGGCGTGGTGAAATATCTGTCGATCAGCCTGGACCCACTAAAAGATCGGTAGAAGCGTCAAAGCAAACCGCCACTGTTTCACATGAATAAGAAGTGTCTGCCTCTCGACCGTGTCTTCTTATTCTTACATGCAGTGGTGTTCTCTCACGTGTTCTACTGTATAACATCCTGGTTCCAGGCCAGCCAGCCAGTGCTGAGACCCCTAGAGTCTCTGTACAACCTTGCACTGAAAATCCTGGACCGAAAGCACATACGCTACCATCCATCGTCACGTCTTGAAAAGTGTTGAACTCTCCATCAAATTTGCAAATGGGAATCTTGTGTTTTAAGTGTCTCAATGGTTTTTGCGCCTAAATCCCTGACCAAACGCATGCCGAAGCTGCAACGGCTTGAAACGTCCACCAGAGGGGCCTCCAGTTGAAACCAGGGTCCCTCTAAATATCCCTATAAAACTGTCTAACTGTCTATTGGCCAGTCCTCCTCCTCACATGCAGGGAACACTTCGTCAGAAGATCATGAACATTTCATGCATTCAAAAGAAACACCAAAGGCTGGGTTGCTTACAGCTCCAACAGTGCAACCATGTATGAGCTGCCGTGTGTTCTCAACAGACGCGTTAAGGCCCTCGTACCGCCTTCCACGTTGGTCAACACGTAGGACATTTGCGCGGTGCTTCTACTTGTGGTCTAACATTTGATCCAAAGATGAAGGCAGAGACTATTTAATTGTATAATAGAAACTATCTCGAGGCGAGCAGCTGCAGGGGAGATCCTATCTCTGATTTCACGGGGATGAACTCCAAGAGTAAAATGTTACATGCCCCTTATACAAGTGGGAGGTGATGATACAATCATATAGTGTACGCAAGAGTTATTTAATGCAAGCAGCCGTTCCGGGAACACAATGGCCTTGTGTCAGAGTGCAGACATATCAGGACTCTATGAAAAGGCATAACAATCACAGTCCAACACAGAACAAATCCCCTTGAGAAGTTACAACCGCTCACCCCAAATTCTGCCACCACAATGACAATACTGCATATAATTGTGATAATGTACTGATATGTGATTTAAATGGGATTTTATTTGAATATGCATGGCTTTTCGTTCCTTTTGTTTCCATAAGAGACATTCTAGGGGACGGCTCTCGGACATTAGCATAAGATGGAAACATCCGTGGGACGATTGTTTGTTCAATGTGTCAATGTGTTTGTACTTGTCCCTATCCAAAATCAACCAAACGACAAAAGAGATGAAAGTAGACAGGCAGAAAGAAAGAGTGAGAAGGAGAGAAATGTGATGTAGTTAGATTGGTGAAAACAAAAGGATTGTTTGATTGAGAAATGCAAGATGAAATGGAGAGACAAAGGACATCGTGAGAGGGCGCATTGTTGATTACGCCTGTGAACCCATAGAGAATGTCTCGAAGTCCTCTGAGAGGCTTTTAACCACAGCCAGGTTAGGAGGTTCTTTAGAGGATTGTGACTCATCTCATCTCCCCATCGCTCAGACACTCTCATGTGTTTCTGCCTGATGCAGATCATACGCATAAGAATATATGGAGAGATTTCTGGATGCCTATACACTCCTCTTGGCATCCTGTGCAACCAGAAGGACCCCTATAAAGCCACTGCCAGGACCATAAAGTGTTTAGAGAAGTACAGCAAACTGAACTGCCTGTAAGATGCTCATCTCATTCCCATATGATTCCCATTCTAAAGCTAATTTCCATATAATGTGTAATGGAAAAGGATCTATGGGCAGCCAGTGAATGGCTGTAATCATTACTGTGTGTGTGTGTGTGTGTGTGTGTGTGTGTGTGTGTTAGTCAGTTTATCCCTGGAATGAGTGTCTGGTGCCACCACAGTGTGACAGCCAGCCCAGCAGGACAGGTATTTTATGTGCTGAGGTTAGTGAGGTGGAAACAGCCAGGGTGGAGGATGTGAAACGGGGAGCTGTTGGTTGGTCGATAGTTGTTGACTACCAGCTTCTATGCTCGTTTATTTGTGTGTCTCGCTCGTCTAACAAGACCACCTTTTGAACTTGTGTTTTTTGTGTCATCATTGGTTTAACACCTATTCTCACACTCCCTCCCTCTTCCTTTCCCTCGGTCTCTCGCACTCTCTCCCCAACAAAACAAATAACACAACGCCTCTCCCCTATCTGATCTAGGTAACCTAGTTAAAGCATATTTATAATGTCACTTCATCGTACTGCTACGATTGGATAGAGCGAGGCCGTAACTCCACTCCTTCTCCCATCTCCTTGCGTCTCTCTCCATCACTCATATCACTTGGAGCTGTGTACTTGCTATAAATGTGCATAATATCTAACAAGGAGAGTGAGGGTAGGAAGAAAGTGGAAACGACAATGCATGTTCTGTCTCAAGTCTGCCCATTAGGCATTTTAAAACACTTCCCACTTCACTACTTCTCCTTATTATGACAAGCGTCTACTTCCTACTATTAACTGTCAGTTTAGGGATCCGATGGCTGCTGGTCAGATTAGCACACCCGTAAATAGCTAATGTTACACCGCAAGTCAGATGGCACGTTGCTGAAAATGCTGCGTGTTCAAAAATGAGAACCAGCTAACACTAGCTAGCTACATTGGCTCTTAGCAAAGATAATGGATATGCTGACAAGATACAGTACGTGTCTTCCGCCCTAACAATAATTGTCCACAAAGCGGCACGGTGGGCTGTAACTCCCACATATCCTTTCTTTGGATTGGTGGATACATCTCATAATTGTAATCATTTTTAGAATCTTCGATGAGGGTTGATTACACAACCGCCTGTATTCAATGGAGTGAGATGCTATGCTACTAGCCTCATGCCATGAATATGCATAGTTATCTCAAGGTAACTCCGATATAAAGTGTTTTTTTTCTCAAAGTTGCCAGAATGTCACGTGTCGTACTTGTATCAGTACACTCGTAAAAACTTAAGCATTACGAAACATCAATTAGATCAAATTAACCTTACGTAGAAAAAAAGCCATACATGTTTTTGTTGACCAAATTCGACACTCATTGACCTCAATACAAAAACTTCCTTGCTTGGTGGGCAAAACAAAGATTAAAACGCCACCTGCTGGAGGGGGACAGATTTTCGGCCGAGTTGAGCCTCTCTCTTCCTCTTCCTCTCTGCTATTAGCTCCAATCTGATATCTTAGCACCATGTTTATCTAGCCAGCTAACTAGCATAGTAGCTAATATAGCTAGCTAGCTAACATCACAGACGAAAGGGTTATTGTAATCGTCACAAACTGGTCACATAGCTATCTGCTTAGCTGGCTTGCTTATAGCATGCTTCTCCGGGCATGTCGACACGAGCCTTTATTATTAGTGAATTAATTAAACTAATATTTGCAACAGAAGTTCGATTTTGGTCACTTTGTCAATTCACCCATTTCTCAATACTGCACCTTTCTTTTGTAGAATGAGCTAACTTCGGGTGACATAGTCCCTCTACATAGCAAAGCTGCTGCTACCAGCAAAGCCGATAGAGATAGGCTAGAAAAGGCCAACATCGTCCCAATATATCAGTTCAGACGATTATTTGTCATCCTCTAATATGTATTATAAACTGGGTAGTTCGAGCCCTGAATGCTGATTGGCTGACAGCCGTGGTATATCAGTCTGTAAACCATGGGTATTTATACTGCTCTAATTGCGTTGGTAACCAGTTTATTTAAGTGATAATGGCTGAGAAGCCGGTGTTTGGAGGAGATATTGGCAGGGGTGTTGTTAGGTCCGAGACCAAGTGGAACTGTGCCAATATATCCTCCAAACACCGGCTTCTCTGGCGGTTATCAACATATTCAAATAATGATTGACATATTTTTATTACTTTATTTTGATGAATTTATTCATATAATTTCATCCTTCCACAAGATAATATTCCCGACACAAATCTAAGGTTGCTACCCGAGCCGGCAGGTCGTTCGTTCTATTGGTTCGGTTACCAGAGACGCGACCCAGTCGTTCACTCTTTTTGTTCTGTATCTATGGCCTCGACCCAGTCGTTCATTCTAAATGTTCCATTGCCATACTGGCTGGCAACGTTCTTATCCCATGCTTGCTAGCTAGTCAACTACGACTAACTTAGTCACGTCAAACAGTGCAGCCAGACAGAATAACAGTAGCTACATTTGTTTAAGCTGTTTTCTAGTGACATTTATTTGGATACATACATAACAATGAGCTAATGAGGCATGATTTCGCCTGGCATAGGAAATGTGCTCTCTCGTTAGGACACGGTTCAGAGGAGCTAGCCAACAACACAGCTAACACAATAACTTCAAACTAAAGCTGGAAAGACTGCAAACTAGCTGCACTTAATTTCGTTTGACTATTTTTCAATTGACATTTCTTTGTATATATCCATAAAAATGATTCATGAAACGCTGCGTCTCTCTCTCTCGTCCCGTTGCAAATGTCGGAGAGACAGACCGCAAGCTTTATACAAATCTCCGCTATTGAAAACTAAATGTTAGTCCAAAAGAAATGTGAGATAATGTCTAGATGCTTTTTATAGTGGAGATCAGGTTGATAAATTGCCTGGCTGGGCTGATGAGACAGTGGATTGCGCAGTCAGATGGAACAGAGTAAAATAGACATTTTAACATCATAGATTTAGCCGGTAACTTGTGGAATATGGCCAATATACCACACCCCCTCGTGCCTTATTGCTTAAGTAATGTTTGTATCCATGTAAGACTGTAAGGTCTTTGATAATGTTTTAAAATGAATGTACATGTTAAAGTATTTTTCTTTATGAGTTGGACCCCAGGAAGACTAGCTGTTGCCAATAAAATCTACATCTAAATCTCTCCTCTCTCGTCACCTCTCCCTCCAGGTTCTCCCCAGCTGCAGGACAAACACAAGCATTCCAGAGAGAACTCCTGCCTCTCTTCCAGGGAGAGACCCGTCAGTGCCATCTACCCCAATCCCCTGGACCCTGCACAGGTGAACACACACGGACAAATCAATAGACAAAGTATAGTTCTAATACCTTTTATTAACATCTCTGCAGTTTGAACCCAAAGAGCTGTTCAGCAAGCATGAAATGTCACTCACAGTATGGATTTCTCAAAGTTAAGACTAAACCTGAACTCCACAAAGTTAAGATATCTTACTTTCCTTTATGGATTTTGCAGCTTCAGTATTGTGCTGTCTTGTTTTAATTTTTCTAGAGGGCGACCCCTCATCAAATAGGTGACACCACACTACCCCGAAGTGATCCTAACCTTTCTGCACCAGACAAAGGTAAAACATGTCTCATTGTCTTGTGTGTCATCTCAGTCATTGTCTCCATCTCTCTTTCCAGTACATGAGTGTATATCAGCCCAAAATCATTATAACACCAAAGTATCCTTGCCTATGTGCCGTACCAAGACACTAGCGTGCTGCTAAACAGTCGCTTCTCATCCTCCAGTCAGTCAAAGAGATCATAGCTCTGAGATCAGTCTGTCCGGACATGAGTGTAGTTGACAGACTGACCGGAGAGAGTGTGACAGACTTTGTCTGGAGAGTAGACATCTGCTTCAATGACAGCCTCTCCCCACGAGGTCTGTTCCCTCCCAGCTCCATCAGCATTCACAGGCAACAACAGACACGTGAGGAATCCCAAATGGCACCCTATTCCTTATAAAGTGCACTACATTTGACCAAGGGCCATGGGGCTCTGGGCCATTAGGGTGCCATTTGGGATACAGACACATTAAATTGATGCCTCTTATTTATTAATATCAGAATGTGTGAAAACATGTTTATTCCCCAAGGGTTGATGGGAAATGCCTTTTCAGAAGGCTATGCATATGTATAAATGCATATGTGTCTCAGTTTTTTTTATCCACAGATGTCCATTTTGTATATTTTGTATGTTATATAAGCGCTTTATATTTTTACATATTCCAGTGGGGCGGCATTTCAAATCTAGTTTGGAAGGGCCCTTGTGTAATTTAAAAAAGCTCCGCTGTTTGATTGCTTTCTGTGAACTTCACTGAAGGTTAGAGGTTCAGGGAAAATTAACTCATGAAATTAGTATTTTATAGAAAATGTAAAAAATTTAAAAAACAATGTCAAAACCACAAGCACAGTGGTGTGCCACTTGAAGGTGTATTCACTTAGCTCAAGTGGAAATGCACAAACCAGGCAAACCTACTTTTTTACACCAGTTTGTGGAAGAATGAACTAAGCACAGGAAGAGCACCTTCGTATTAACAGGAGAGAACAGGGAAGTGTTATTTTCAGTGGGATTTCTCTCACTGCATTAACAGAACAGCAAGCGTTTAAGACCAACATGTGTCAGTTGCATGATATTCAGTACATAAGAAGATTGAGGTGCGGGTGATTGTTAATAATAATAATTCATAATTTGGTGGGTGCTTGTATTTGTCCTATTTCACACATATATTAATTAGTGTGTATTAATTGGAAATTCATTTTTGCATATCCCACTCTCTCTGAGACACCCTCGGAGAGCGGGGTCACACCCCAGGTCTGCCATTCAACGGGGATCATGGAGCAATTAGGATGAAGTGCCTTGCTCAAGGACACATTGACTCAAAAAAAAAAATTCTCCACCTTTTCTGGGATTCTAACTAGCAACCTTTCGGTTACTGGCCCAACTCTCTAACCGCTAGGCTATTTGCCACGCCAACAAATTTAAAAGGTGCAGTCTGTCAATTTGCCATCTGACAATGCTTTATATTTAGGCTTGAAATGTAGTAACTGTGTCATAAATCATCAGTTACAACAACAGACACTAATCCCTACCTCTGTTATTACATTTCCTGTTATCCACTATGATTACATTTCTAATATAGATCTAGATTCTGGTCTACATCATCTGCTGTGTTCTGATGTGTTGTGTTGTAACCCAATGAGCAGTGATTGATGCATGTCTGTCTATATGTTTGTACACCAACGTAGTGAGACCCACCTTCAGTAGCTGGAGTCTAGACAGTGTAAAAGAGGTCAACAACACACAGTTCTCTGACACTGTGGGAAAGTTGCTCTGTCCCCCTGTCCCTCCTAGGCCACCATACCCAGGTAAACCAATCAGAACACTCGACCAATGAGGAATGGCACTAATACTTTCCCCCATCTTTTGACACCTGGTGCTTCCACCTGCTCTCTACCAGGACCCGTAGTTACGCTGTCAACTCTCTGCTATAAACTCAGCTGCTCTCTTCTGTTCCTCCTGGTTTGCTTCTATAAATAACTTTTCCTTCACGTGATGTATACATACTGTATAATACTGGTCTGTATTCTAGCCTGGGTTGCCTGTCTGTTTCTGCTCGAGCCAACGTGTTATTATCCTGCCAAAGGCAACCATCTAGCACTGTTGAGTACACAAATAGTCCAGTACCCAAGCGATTTATTCCTTCTTTGTTATTGTAAATAATAAATGAGTACAATTCTTAACTGAATTGCCTAGTTAAATGAAGGTTTAATAATTGACTATCTGACCAGCTTTGGTCCAGGAGAAAAATCCTGAAACAATCTATATGATTGTCTTTGATTCCAGCAGAATCCCTATGTACAAATAAATTGGTCGTCATAAAGCTGTGAATCCTTTACTTTATGAATGTCTTTTATCTGAGGGGGAAACCAACAACAGCCTAGAGGATATATTTTTCCTCTGCTATGCCGCCTGCTACTCTATAATCGTAACTATATATAATAACTGTAACCAGTTAGACTCAACTATACTATAAGCTTGTATAGATGAGCCTTCTCATTCAGGGGTTCATTCGATCCCACAACAGCAAGCCTACACACACGCAAACAGACACATGCAGCGCACACATACACCAACATATACACACAGTGCACACACACACAAACATACACACACGCAGTGCACACAACTCCCACTTCTATGTTATTATATTTTTTGAGCTATATATTTATTTTGTGATTCACTAGAGCAGACTTATCCCCCTGTTGTGGCGTTGAATTGAGTGTTTTGCCCTCCAAAGAGCAGCATAGCAGCTGTTGGATGTATAAACAGCTTAGTGTTGACTAAGGACCCGCGGTTGTGCGATTTATTTGATTCATAGATGCCGAAGCCCTCAGCTGTGGAGGACTCACTCCAGTGTCCTTAAGTTGACTGGTCCAAAATGGTGGCAGGATTTAAACGTGCCCTCTTTTCTCTGTTTCTCTCTGGTTGACTGTCAACAGGCTCTTCAGCCAAGACCATAAGGTCGCAGTCCCCGGTCCCAACGTCCAGATCTCCACAAAAGGTTGGTATTGTGTGTGTGTGTGGTTGCATTTACAGTTGAAGTTTACATACACTTAGGTTGGAGTCATTAAAACTTGTTTTTCACCCACTGTACATTTCTTGTTAACAAACTGTAGTTTTGGCAAGTCGGTTAGGACATCTATTTTGTGCATGACGCAAGTCATTTTTCCAACAATTGTTTACAGACAGATTATTTCCCTTAAAATTCATTGTATCACAATTCCAGTGGGTCAGAAGTTGACATACACTAAGTTGACTGTGCCTTTAAACAGCTTGGAAAATTCCAGAAAAGGATGTCTTGGCTTTAGAAGCTTCTGATAGGCTAATTTACATAATTTGAGTCAATTGGAGGTGTACCTGTGGATGTATTTCAAGGCCTACCTTTAAACTCAGTGCCTCTTTTCTTGACATCATGGGAAAATCAAAAGAATTCAGCCAAGACCTCAGGTTAAAAATTGTAGACCTCCACAAGTCTGGTTCATCCTTGGGAGCAATTTCCAAATGCCTGAAGGTACCACATTTATCTGTACAAACAATAGTTTGCAAGTATAAACACCATGGGACCACGCAGCCGTCATACCGCTCAGGAAGGAGACGCGTTCTGTCTCCTAGAGATGATTGTAGTTTGGTGCGAAAAGTGCAAATCAATCCCAGAACAACAGCAAAGGCCTTGTGAAGATGCTGGAGGAAACGGGTACAAAAGTATCTATATCCACAGTAAAACGAGTCCTATATCGACATAACCTGAAAGGCCGCTCAGCAAGGAAGAAGTCACTGCTCCAAAACCGCCATAAAAAAGCCAGACTATGGTTTGCAACTGCACATGGGGACAAAGATTGTACTTTTTGGCGAAATGTCCTCTGGTCTGACGAAACAAAAATATAACTGTTTGGCCATAATGACCATCGTTATGTTTGGAGGAATGGAGGAGGCTTGCAAGCTGAAGAACACAATCCCATCCGTGAAGCACATGGCTGGCAGCATCATGTTTTGGGGGTGCTTTGCTGCAGGAGGGACTGGTACACTTCACCAAATAGATGGCATTATGAAGAGGAAAAGTACGTGAATTTATTGAAGGAACATCTCAAGACATCAGTCAGGAAGTTAAAGCTTGGTTGCAAATGGGACTTCCAAATGGACAATGACTCCAAGCATTCTTCTAAAGTTGTGGCAAAATGGCTTAAGGACAACATAGTCAAGGTATTGGAGTGGCCATCACAAAGCCCTGACCTCAATCCTATAGAAAATGTGTGATTAGTACTGAAAAAGCATGTGCGAGCAAGGAGGCCTACAAACCTGACTCAGTTACACCAGCTCTGTCAGGAGGATTGGGCCAAAATTCACCCAAGTTATTGTGGGATGCTTGTGGAAGGCTACCCAAAACGTTTGACCCAAGTGAAACAATTTAAAGGCAATGCTACCAAATACTAATAGTGTATGTAAACTTCTGACCCACTGGGAATGTGATGAAAGAAATAATGAAATAAATCATTCTCTCTACTATTATTCTGACATTTCACAATCTTAAAATAAAGTGGTGATCCTAACTGACCTTATACAGGGAATTTTTACTAGGATTAAATGTCAGGATTTGTGAAAAACTGAGTTTAACTGTATTTGGCTAAGGTGTATGTAAACTTCCGACTTCAACTGTATGTGCCCTCTGGTGTATGTCTGATGCTAATCTGAGTGGACTGTGCACAACAAATAGGGTCAAGAGGACAGCATGGGATCAGAACCCAGAGTCCTTCATTCCAGCAGTAGATGACTCATTTGATCCTGTTTGCGTGCATGCTTGTCTGAATGTGTGTGGGTTTGCGTACATACAGTGGGGAGAATTTGATACACTGCCGATTTTGCAGGTTTTCCTACTTACAAAGCATGTAGAGGTCTGTCATTTTTTATCATAGGTACACTTCAACTGTGAGAAAATCCAGAATATCACATTGTATGATTTTTAAGTAATTAATTTGCATTTTATTGCATGACATAAGTATTTGATACATCAGAAAAGCAGAACTTAATATTTGGTACAGAAACCTTTGTTTGCAATTATATATATCATACGTTTCCTGTAGTTGTTGACCAGGTTTGCACACACTTCAGCAGGGATTTTGGCCCACTCCTCCATACAGACCTTCTCCAGATCCTTCAGGTTTCGGGGCTGTCGCTGAGCAATACGGACTTTCAGCTCCCTCCAAAGACTTTCTATTGGGTTCAGGTCTGGAGACTGGCTAGGCCACTCCAGGACCTTGAGATGCTTCTTACGGAGCCACTCCTTAGTTGCCCTGGCTGTGTGTTTCGAGTTGTTGTCATGCTGGAAGACCCAGCCACGACCCATCTTCAATGCTCTTACTGAGGGTAGGAGGTAGTTGGCCAAGATCTCACGATACATGGCCCCATCCATCCTCCCCTCAATACGGTGCAGTCGTCCTGTCCCCTTTGCAGAAAAGCATCCCCAAAGAATGATGTTTCCACCTCCATGCTTCACGGTTGGGATGGTTTTCTTGGGGTTGTACTCATCCTTCTTCTTCCTCCAAACACGGCGAGTGGAGTTTATACCAAAAAGATCTATTTTTTTCTCATCAGACCACATTACCTTCTCCCATTCCTCCTCTTGATCATCCAGACGGTCATTGGCAAACTTCAGATGGGCCTGGACATGCGCTGGCTTGAGCAGGGGGATCTTGCGTGCGCTGCAGGATTTTAATCCATGACGGCGTAGTGTGTTACTAATGGTTTTCTTTGAGACTGTGGTCCCAGCTTTCTTCAGGTCATTGACCCCGTCCTGCCATGTTGTTCTGGGCTGATCCCTGACCTTCCTCATGATCATTGATGCCCCACGAGGTGAGATCTTGCATGGAGCCCCAGACCAAGGGTGATTGACCGTCCTCTTGAACTTCTTCCATTTTCTAATAATTGCGCCAACAGTTGTTGCCTCACCAAGCAGCTTGCCTATTGTCCTGTAGCCCATCCCAGCCTTGTGCAGGTCTACAGTTTTATCCCTGATGTCCTTACACAGCTCTCTGGTCTTGGCCATTGTGGAGAGGTTGGAGTCTGTTTGATTGAGTGTGTGGACAGGTGTCTTTTATACAGGTAACGAGTTCAAACAGGTGCACTGAATACAGGTAATGAGTGGAGAACAGGAGGGCTTCTTAAAGAAAAACTAACAGGTCTGTGAGAGTTGGAATTCTTACTGGTTGGTAGGTGATCAAATACTTATGTCATGCAATAAAATGCTAATTAATTACTTAAAAATCATACAATGTGATTTTTCTGGATTTTTGTTTTAGATTCCGTCTCTCACAGTTGAAGTGTACCTATGATAAAAAAAAATACAGACCTCTACATGCTTTGTAAGTAGGAAAACCTGCAAAATCGGCAGTGTATCAAATACAGTGGGGCAAAAAAGTATTTAGTCAGCCCCCAATTGTGCAACTTCTCCCACTTAAAAAGATGAGAGTAATTTTCATCATAGGTACACTTCAACTATGACAGACAAAATGAGAAAAAAAATCCAGAAAATCACATTGTAGGATTTTTTATGAATTTATTTCCAAATTATGGTGGAAAATAAGCATTTGGTCACCTACAAACAAGCAAGATTTCTGGCTCTCACAGACCTGTAACTTCTTCTTTAAGAGGCTCCTCTGTCCTCCACTCGTTACCTGTATTACTGGCACCTGTTTCAACTTGTTATCAGTATAAAAGACACCTGTCCACAACCTCAAACAGTCACACTCCAAACTCCACTATGGCCAAGACCAAAGAGCTTTCAAAGGACACCAGAAACAAAATTGTAGACTTGCACCAGGCTGGGAAGACTGAATCTGCAATAGGTAAGCAGCTTGGTTTGAAGAAATCAACTGTGGGAGCAATTATTAGGAATTGGAAGACATACAAGACCACTGATAATCTCCCTCGATCTGGGGCTCCACGCAAGATCTCACCCCGTGGGGTCAAAATGATCACAAGAATGGTGAGCAAAAATTCCAGAACTACACGGGGGGGGGGCCTAGTGAATGACCTGCAGAGATCTGGGACCAAAGTAACAAAGCCTACCATCAGTAACACACTACGCCACCAGGGACTCAAATCCTGCAGTGCCAGACGTGTCCCCCTGCTTAAGCCAGTGCATGTCCAGGCCCGTCTGAAGTTTGCTAGAGAGCATTTGGATGATCCAGAAGAAGATTGGGAGAATGTCATATGGTCAGATGAAACCAAAATATAACTTTTTGGTAAAAACTCAACTCGTCGTGTTTGGAGGACAAAGAATGCTGAGTTGCATCCAAATAACACCATACCTACTGTGAAGCATGGAGGTGGAAACATCATGCTTTGGGGCTGTTTTTCTGCAAAGGGACCAGGACGACTGATCCGTGTAAAGGAAGAATGACTGGGGCCATGTATCGTGAGATTTTGAGTGAAAACCTCCTTCCATCAGCAAGGGCATTGAATATGAAACGTGGCTGGGTCTTTCAGCATGACAATGATCCCAAACACACTGCCCGGGCAATGAAGGAGTGGATTCGTAAGAAGCATTTCAAGGTCCTGGAGTGGCCTAGCCAGTCTCCAGATCTCAACCCCATAGAAAATCTTTGGAGGGAGTTAAAAGTCAGTGTTGCCCAGCAACAGCCCCAAAACATCACTGCTCTAGAGGAGATCTGCATGGAGGAATGGGCCAAAATACCAGCAATAGAGTGTGTGAAAATCCATTTTGTCTGTCATAGTTGAAGTGTACCTATGATGAAAATTACAGGTCTCTCATATTTTTAAGTGGGAGAACTTGCACAATTGGTGGCTGACTAAATACTTTTTTGCCCCACTGTACTTGTTCTCCCCACTGTACATGCGTGCTTGTATGTGGTACGTGGTGTATGTATTTTTGCACGTATGTGTCCATCTTTGAGTGTGTGGTTACTGGGCTGTGACAGATGACACTGATCCGGGTTGGCAGTACAGTGGGCAGCCAGCCCAGCTAAACAGCATCTTCTCACCACTAAACCACTCACACTCACACACACACACACACACAATTTAACGAGTTTAACCTCTTGGAGACGGGGCTGAATACTGCCCCCTTTGGAGGAAGTGCGTGCCCATAGTAAACTGAAAATATTTATACCAGGCATTAACATGGGTTTACAATATTTATTGAGGAAATGGAATGGATGTTAGAATGATGATTCAGGAGGGGAATAAGAATGGACCGGATGAAGTCCAGGGTTGCAGATGAAGGATCCAAGGTGTGGACTCTGTAGGGTTTGGCTTTGAGTCTCAGGCAGACATCATCGCCAGGCCGTGGTAGACAGGCTGCTGTGGTGATGGCAATCACTCCTAGGAGATCCTTGGAAGAACCTAAAAGATATTAGATAGAAGGTAGAGAAGGAGCAATGCAAGACTTCAAAAGGCTAGCAACACCACGCAACATGCACTGCAGAACAGAGAGGAGTCTGAGTAGCAGCTGATGCTTGCTGAGTTGCTAGGGAGCTGTGTTCAAGGCAACAAGTGTTGCATTCAAGTCTGGTCCTCTCGCCTGAATTTTTGTTCATTCTTAACACCATAAAAAAAAACTCCAGCTCCCTCTTGATGTACCCAGAGGAAGAGCCTCTTCATTATATATTCCTGAACCTGGTACAACTACATGTATTTATAGTTCTCTCAATATTTTATGGAACAACTGGCCTGTACCTTTGCTAGAATCCTTCATGGGTTGTGGGCTGGCTGCTGGTGAAGATATGGTGTTGAGGCCCAGGGAACTTTGTATGTACACTGCATGATCAAAAGTATGTGGACCCCTGCGTGTCGGACATCTCATTCCAAGATCATGGGCATTTAATATGGAGTCGGTCCCCCCTTTGCTGCTATAACAGCCTCTACTCTTCTGGGAAGCTTTACACCACTCCAGCTGATGCTTGGGATTACGCGTGGTGATCTTAGGCTTGTGTGCGGCTACTCGGCCATGGAAACCCACTTCATGAAGCTCCTGACGAAAAGTTATTGTGCTGATGTTGCTTCCAGAGGCAGTTTGGAACTCGGTATTGAGTGTTGCAAACGAGGACAGACGGTTTTTTTTGCCACTTTTTTCACTTCAAGACTTAGCCATTGTTGCTCCTAGACGTTTCCACTTTACAATAACAGCACTTTCATTTGACCAGGGCAGCTCTAGCAACATTTTTTAAAACTTGTTGGAAAGGTGGCATCCTATGACGGTGCCACGTTGAAAGTCACTCAGCTCTTCAGTAAGGCCATTCTACTGCCATTGTTTGTCTATGGAGATTGCATGGCTGTGTGCTACATTTTATACACCTGTCAGCAACAGGTGTGGCTGAAATAGACGAATCCACTGTACACATACTTTTGTGTATGTAGTGTCTGTTAGGGCTGTCCCCAGCTAAAAATAAAATATTGGTATATCTTCTTTTGACCAATTGATTGGTCAAAATGTTTAAACGTATTTTTCCATATATAGATAGACACACCCTATGTGTTTGAATAACATTAACTAGAAATGCACCGAGCTTGTCTGATGCTTCAAGCACCATGTTTGATTAAATAATTAAGACACACAAATGACTCAAGAAAGAGCCCCCCATGGTCATATTGTGTTAAAAAAATGACAGCGAGTGCCTGTGTAACTGGCTCCTGTTGTCTCTTTCTCCTCCCCCTACTGCAGAGAAAAGGCTCCACAGCACAACAAGTGTTTATTGCGCTGTACATGCTGAAGCTGTAACATCATGTCAGCCATTTCGTTTTTTTCTTGTTTCTGACTGAAAAGTTCTGTTACTGAATTTCCTAATTTATTTAACTATTTATGGTATAGGGGACGGTTGCGTCCCACTTGGGGGGAAAAAACAGGTCAAATGCAGCGCGGCAAATTTTTAAAAAATGATATAAAAATCGAACTTTTATTAAATCACACATGTAAGATACTCAATTAAAGCTACACTCGTTGTGAATCCAGCCAACATGTCAGATTTTAAAAAGCTTTTCGGCGAAAGCATAAGAAGCTATTATCTGATGATAGCACAATGTCAACAAAGAGAGTAGCATATTTCAACCCTGCAGGCGCTACACAAAACGCTGAAATAAAATATAAAACATGTATTACCTTTGACGAGCTTCTTTTGTTGGCACTCCAATATGTCCCATAAATATCAGAATTGGTCCTTTTGTTAGATTAATTCCGTCCATATATATCCAAATGTCCATTTATTTGACGTGTTTGATCCAGAAAAAAACAGCTTCCAAAAAACGCAACATTACTACAAAATATTTCAAAAGTTGCCTATAAACTTTGCTTAAATATTTCAAACTACTTTTTGTAATACAACTTTAGGTATTTTTAAACGTTAATAATCAATCAAATTGTAGACGGGGCAATCTGTTTTCAATACAGGAAGTAAACAAACCATGCTTGCGCAACTCTCAATAGTGTAACGTTGTTCCTGGATGTGCTTCTTCTTCGTTGCACAAATGAACAACCTCAACCAAATTCCATAGACAGGTGACATCCAGTGGAAGCGGTAGGAACTTGGCAATGACAACTCAGGGAACAGTCAGAGGCAAAAAAATAAAATAATTCTGAACAGTTAGTCCTCTGGGTTTTGCCTGCTACATAAGTTCTGTAATACTCAGACATGATTCAAACAGTTTTAGAAACTTCAGAGTGTTTTCTATCCACATCTACTAATAATATGCATAACTTAAATTCCTGGCATGAGTAGCAGGAAGTTGAAATTGGGCACGCTATTTATCCAAAAGTGAAAATGCTGCCCCCTATACCTTTTTTTTCTCCCCAATTTCGTGGTATCCAATTGTTTTAGTAGCTACTATCTTGTCTCATCGCTACAACTCCCGTACGGGCTCGGGAGAGACGAAGGTTGAAAGTCATGCGTCCTCCGATACCCAACTAAGCCGCACTACTTCTTAACACAGCACCATCCAACCCGGAAGCCAGCCGCACCAATGTGTCAGAGGAAACACTGTGCACCTGGCAACCTTGGTTAGCGCGCACTGCGCCCGGCCTGCCACAGGAGTCGCTGGTGCGCGATGAGACAAGGATATCCCTACCGGCCAAATCCTCCCTAACCCGGACGACGCTAGGCCAATTGTGCGTCGCCCCACGGACCTCCCGGTCGCGGCCGGATACGACAGAGCCTGGGCGCGAACCCAGAGTCTCTGATGGCACAGCTGGCGCTGCAGTACAGCTGCCTTTACCACTGCGCCACCCGGGAGGCCCTTTCCCCCTATACCTTAAGAGGTTAAACATGACATATTCCTTCATCCTGTTTTTACGTGAAACATGTTAGCATCTCATGCATGAGGCCAACAGGGTCTGACATATAGCCTATCATAATCACATCAATAAATTGGTTATAACAAACTCCGAACACAATACGTGACAGCAAAATGGATGCGGAAGACGTGAAAAAGAAACTCCAAATGTGCAAATGTTTACTGGTTGCTCAGGAGGGAAACAGGAAGTCAGATCTGTTGAAGACATTTGACTTAGTTGTGGATACTACGGGAGATCAAGAAAAGGGAGGGTATAGGAGCAAGCATTGCGTGAGTATGTGAACGAACGAAGGGTTGATTGATAGACACGGTAGCCTATTGACAAACAGGTACTGTTAGATTACAATATATTTTTTCTGCCTGTTTGGAACAGTGTAAACAACACAAAATAATACATTCCAAGTAATACCAGTCTGTTCTAAAATATTTTTTACAGGCCTTTATTGCACCATAGCAAAGATTAAAAACAGGCGAATCTGTGAAATTGCTTTATCCAACATTTCGCCGTTGCATGACGCTTGGTGCTCACGGAATCAGTAGGCTATTAAACGAACACTCAAACAGGCAACAGAAGCGAGATCTGTCTTATATCTGTAGATAGAAACTCAGCAAAAAAAAGAAACATTTCTTTTTCAAGACCCTGTCTTTCAAAGATGATTAGTAAAAATCCAAATAACTTCACAGATCTTCATTGTAAAGGGTTTAAACGCTGTTTCCCATTATTGTTCAATGAACCATAAACAATTAATGAACATGCAGCGTTCCACAGATACTAACAGCTTACAGACGGTAGGCAATTAAGGTCACAGTTATGAAAACTTAGGACAATAAAGAGGCCTTTCTACTGAAAAACACCAAAAGAAAATGCCCAGAGTGCCTCCTCATCTGCGTGAACATGCCTTAGGCATGCTGCAAGGAGACATGAGGACTGCAGATGTGGCCAGGGCAATAAATTGCAATGTCCGTACTGTGAGACGCCTAAGTCCTCGCCGTGGCAGACCACGTGTAACAACACCTGCATAGGTTCGGTACATCCAAACATCACACTTGCGGGACAGATACAGCATGGCAACAACAACTGCCCGAGTTATACCAGGAACGCACATCCCTCCATCAGTGACTGTCTGCAATAGGCTGAGAGGGTCTGGACTGAGGGCTTGTAGGCCTGTTGTAAAGGCAGGTCCTCACCAGACATCACCGGCAACAACGTTGCCTATGGGCACAAACCTACTGTCCCTGAACCAGACAGGACTGGCAAAAAGTGCTCTTCACTGACGAGTCTCGGTTTTGTCTCACCAGGGGTGATGGTCGGATTTGCGTTGATCATCGAAGTAATGAGCATTACACCGAGGCCTGTACTCTGGAGCAGGATCGATTTGGAGGTGGAGGGTCCATCATGGTCTGGGGCGGTGTGTCACAGCATCATCGGACTGAGCTTGTTGTCATTGCGGGCAATCTCAAAGTTGTGCGTTACAGGGAAGACATCCTCCTCCCTCATGTTGTACCCTTCCTGCAGGCTCATCCTGACATGACCCTCCAGCATGACAATGCCACCAGCCATACTGTTCGTTCTGTGAGTGATTTCCTACAAGACAGGAATGTCAGTGTTCTTCCATGGTCAGCGAAGAGCCCGGATCTCAATCCCATTGAACACGTCTGGGACCTGTTGGATCAGAGGTTGCGGGCTAGGGTCATTTCCCCCCAGAAATGTCTGGGAACTTGCAGGTGCCTTGGTGGAAGAGTGGGGTAACATCTCACAGCAAGAACTGGCAAATCTGGTGCAGTCCATGAGGAGGAGATGCACTGCAGTACTTAATGCAGCTGGTGGCCACACCAGATACTGACTTTTACTTTTGCTATTGACCCCCCCCCCCTTTGTTCAGGGACACATTATTACATTTCTGTCAGTCACATGTCTGTGGAACTTGTTCAGTTTATGTCTCAGTTGTTGAATCGTGTTATGTTCATACAAATACTTACACAAATTAAAGGTAGTTGACAGTGAGGACTTAAAAAAAATATATATATATGGATGATTTCTAAAGACATTTAACAGTTAGGCTATAGACCTAATTAAGTTGGGGTTTCCTCTCTCCTCACTTCTTATACAGTTAGGCTAAGGCAAGGGCTGTCTCCTCGTCTCTGCTACTGCGTCATCCACCGCAACTCCAATATGTTCATTTTGCTGTTATGCACATCGCAACATAGGGAATCATCTTGCACCATGAAAATATTTGTTAAAAATTGTGGCTACTTGACTAAAGAAAACTCGGTCGACCAACATCCTATCGTCCAAACAATTGGCCAGACGACTAAATGGGGTCAGCGCTAATGTGTGTGTGTGCGTGCGTGCCTGACAATACCTGCCTGTGTGTGTGTGTGCATGCATGCGTGCCTGACAATACCTGCCTGCCTGTGTGTGTGTGTCTATGGTGTGTGAATGTGCATCTCTTTCTGTTCTTCTGTTAATGCTGTTGAGTGTTCTGACAGTACTTTGAATGTCTGTGTGCTGTATGGTTTCTCTGTTGGTTGTCAGGCAGTACTTTGAATGTCTGTGTGCTGTATGGTTTCCCTGTTGGTTGTCAGGCAGTACTTTGAATGTCTGTGTGCTGTATGGTTTCTCTGTTGGTTGTCAGGCAGTATTGAACCACAGTTGAATTATCTTCCCCCTCTAAGTCGTCTCATGTTCTCATCCACATTGGCTCTCGCCTGTCAGATAACTCTGCTAATGAGCCATTTATTATCTAGCACCAGTCTGCATGTGTCTAGGCAGTTTAGAAGGAGTGACATTTTAACAGGCTTTTACAAACCTGCATTGATGAAGTCTTGTTTTTTGTTAGAAAATCAAATACGGTTCTTTGCACTGGCAGTTTTTTGTAAGTGAGGCACAAACAGCAGCACAAATACAACGCCGTGTGTGCGTGCGGGCGTGTGTGAGATAATGGGGCCTGTTGGCGGTCTGCTGTGGGGTCTTCTTTGATTGTACTGTGAGGGGCAGCTCAGCGCTCTAGGCCTTTGAGATATGTGGGGAATGTGAACATATCAACGAGCATTTAGCTTCAGTCTCGCTGAGGGAAGTTATATTCACGCAACTTCTCTCAACAAGACTGAAGCTAAATGCTCGTCACACTGACGTACTGTAGCGTACATAACAGATCAATTGTCCTCTCCACTGAATCCAATTAAGTGTAACAAGATATAACAGTATTTCCATGTCATTTCTCCGAAAACATTTTGACAACGTATTAGATTGCTCACGATGGGACTGCCGCATGTTGTGTTTCTCCGTCTCAGTACACACTGACATATGATGAGGGGGGAAAAGCAGTGTGGCACTGTCACTTTGTCTGGTGTCTTTATGATTACGCTTCATAGGCTTTATTGTTCCTTTATGCTATACCTCATTAGGCTGTGAAGGACACGTGTGCAGTCTTAAGGAGATTGGTACCCTCTGTTTGAGCTATGGTGGTTGGTTCTCCGTTTCTGATTGGTCCTCTGATGGTCTCTCTGTTTCTGTCTCTCCATAGAGTTCATTGCCAGCCTTCACGCCCTCACCCACTGAGTGCCAGTCGGCTGGACTGGTGTCCAACTCGCCCGTCCTCTCTGGTAGCTATAGCAGCGGCATCTCCTCCATGAGTCGCTGCAGTGTGTCCGAGGCGTCGGGCAACGAGGCAACCACTGGAGACCACCCCGCCCACCAGGGGCCCACCATGCCCAACTCGGTCTCCTCGGGCTCGGACGAGCTCATCCGCCGCGAGAACAAGACGCCGCCGCCCTACAGCGTGTACGAGCGCACCAACCCTCGTCGGCCGGTTCCCCTGCCCCACAGTCTCTCCATCCCTCCCAGTGTGGATCCCCCGGCCCTGCCACCCAAGCCCCACCAGCAACGCACTAGCAGCATGAAGCTGGTCCCAGCATCGGACCCTCGCAGGGCCGACGGGGTGCCCCACGTCCCCAGACCCAGACCTCTCCCCAGGAAGGTCTCCCAGCTATAGGCTGGGTGAGGACCTACAACCCTAGTGGGTTGATGGGTGACACCACTGGCGCGTTTTGCACTTTTTAACACTGTCTTCTCTTCAGTTTGGTAATCCCAGGCTCTGCCCAAGACAGACTCACGACTCTTGAGTCTGTCTCATTATGAAGATATTTTTTTCGAAAGGGCTTTGCATTGACTGACGTTGTCATTCCGCACTTTTAGCTCCAGTACAGTAGGTTCCACGCAGTAAATTGCTACGTTTATCAGAAGAGAAATGAACACAACAAACTTAGGCATTGATTTTTAGATTTTTGATAGATGTAATAGTCCCAATATGTATATATTGGTTATATATAAGAAGTGTTTTGCCTTAAGTATTGGAAAGAGTCTTCTATCCATGAGTCTTGCACGTTTTTGAAGTACACTGTACTTTTCTATATGGCTGACTGGTGCTAGAGGCCTCATGCATATGCATTTCAGTTTATGGTAGTAGCTGAGGGTGTGTTCACATACATCCACGTGGTACCGGAAACAGGAAGCAGAGATTGACCTATTTGGCCATTTTGTTTCATTGTCATGACCATTTGAAAAGTACTGTAAAGCTAAAATCAGTGCCCCGGTTTTATTCTTGGTCGGTAATAGAACATCCCTTTCTCGTAGGAATGGAGAATTTGTGGTCGTAACAAGTCACTCAGAAATACACCCCCTTCGTGAGGGTTCTTCAAACTCTACTCTAAGACATAAAGAGCTCCTTCCGTCTTTGAAATCCCCTTTGGCCAATGCACATAGTTCTTGCATTTGACATGTGCCACTAAATTGTATGTCGTTCTAAGTAAATAAACTGGAGGCCATTACTGTCAGAGGGGACCAGAGATGTGGACACACCCTAACCCTCCTGCATGAAGTGTAGTATGTATGTGGTGGTGGTGGTGGATCTTTGGGGTTTACCAAGTATTGTGCCAAAGGACGATGTACTGTATGTATGCTGTAATGGCAAAGTAGGAATCCTGAACCTGGAAACACTCCATTGACTAGACAAGCTGATCTTGTACTAGCCCACAATGAAAACAACTGACTTTTGAGACAAATCCAGTTATTAAGATGAAAAGTCATTGTGGGGGGGATATAAAAATGGCAACTGTTACAAGTAACGAATGGTTATATGATATTAGCACAAATGAGATTGACTACGTTAGCAGTGGTTACATTACCAAGGACTCCAACTCTTAAAATGTTAACCCCTGACCACAATGGGCATTTGAAGTGCAGTATGTATTGTAGAAAAGATGTCCTCTATTTGCCGCTCAGTGAATTGCCAGCAACTCGTACACACACACACACACACACACACACACACACACACACGAGGGCTGCCGTTCTATTATTTTTTTTGAATCTTTTTCGAAAACCTTTTCAACTTTTCATTGTATAGTCACGCTTGTACAGTACAGCCGAGTTAGTTTGAGGTGTTCTCTCTGTGTTTGACATACAGTACATGGTGGACAGAGTGTACTGGTATCGAGTCCTACGATGTCTAGGCAGTCTTCACGTCAGGTGGTTTCCTGTCAGTGTTTTATGAAGAGAAGACAACACTGTTTTTGTAATAAAAAGCTTCTTTTTTTTAATTGCACGAAATATTGATCACTTAATTCAGTACAACGGTTTTCACAATTAACTTGGGTATGTTTCACTTTTCTATGGTTAATTTACTTTTTAATTTGTTGCAAAAAAAATTCTCCATCAAATGTTCACATGAATCAGTACTTGAGAAATTGTAAATTATATAATGATGAGATTGTTGTACGTATGCCAAATATACTACCTTTGTGTATTACTATTATTGTAAATATTGTGTTTTTAACAAAATGTAGCTAATACACATTTACAGCTTTGAATGTTGGAACAGCAAATTATTGTTATAAATGTCACAAAAAATGGTGTTTTAGTGAGTGTAGAAGTCTAATAAGTAATAATGTAATAATGAGTAATGCATATCTACACCTACGGTAAAACATTTACATGCTCAATAAACTGCCCTGTGTAATAAAACATACCTTTAAATCATTCCCAGCTCTAACCTGTTTAAAAACAATCCATCGATAGGTCCTTCTATAATAGTTGCACTGTACAGTACATGTGTCCAGCCATGTTTGCTCAGTTGTTATAGTGATCTTCTGTGTACTCTAACGTTACATGATTCAGGATCAGCTTCGTGTCATCAAAGTCATTCCCACACAAATTCAACGATAGTCACCTACTGTGGGCGCTCATGATGATGTAATTGTTTATGAGGAACTGGTGCGTGATCAGGTAAGACGATGTGCGGCGCATGGGGGAAATATTCCTTTAAAACCGAACACATCTAATGAATGTCTCCTCTTTAGTCTGCTAGGTGGGGTGGGGTGGGCCGGGATGATGGCACTCTTCATAACGTCACATCACCGCCAAGAGGAGTACCCTCCACCGGATCAGATAGACGCAGTAATACAGTAATTGTGTCTGAGGCTGGTAATTTGACAGTGTTTAATCGTGTCAGAAATGAATTTCCTCTAATCCTGAAGACTTCTCGGAAGAGAGAACACGTATCGGGGTACCGGAGGAGCGATTAACGTGCCTCCGTTCTGGAACCCAGGAGAATGGGTTGTCAGTCCAACCCTCAATGGGCTTGTCAATCATCCTCACATTCAGCTTTCACTAGCAGGAAGGAAGCTGTGTTTCATTCATGGACTGAAAAACTGTCTCAGCAGGGTCGGGGGAAGGGTTTAATCATTATGTACAAAACCTTTTTTGCGGATGCAAAAACTAGACATCCTGTGTATAAGTGAAAATAGCTTCATTCTAACTGAGCTAATAGCTCGAAGGCAAGACTGTAAATTATATTTAAATGTTAACATAACACCCATACATTTGAACAATACATCATTCAAACTGTGGTCTAACTCTGCAGAACAGTTTAGCCTCGTTATTTGGATGCTAAACATGCGACATTGAAAAGTGTTCCATGGGTGCTAAAAATGAATTAGCGAGGGAAGGCAGGTTTTAATTTAACCTTGCCTCGGGCACATTTTGAATAGCACACAACTCGAGAGAAGCCCTTGGTGTTTTTCTCTCTGTGCTAAATCTCCCTGGGATAAGAAAGCTGGAGCAATTCGACGGTGCACTGAGATCCGGCGTTTCAGAGAGGAGGGAATTTTCAAAAGAACCTCTGAATAATTGATCTGCTTTTTATCCGTCTTATTTTCTATATCAACTTTGCTGTGCTCCTGGCTTATGGGGATTTACCTGACAGCTTCAAGTGCTCTCTCTTTTTTTTTCATTACAGAATGAGTGAAGTTACATTTTTAGTGTGTGTTGTTCTCAGTGGAAGAGTATTGTCTCCACTATGTAGGGATTTACCTGGCAGTTTCAAAGGGTTCGGCTGTTAAGGACGTGTGTGTGTGTGTGTGTGTGTGAGAGAGAGAGAGGGGACTATCAGTTTGTGACTTACTCATCCAGATAAAAGTTGTTTGTGCATAGAGGGGCTTCGCTGAAATGGCCAATGCAATTATAAAGGCATTACTTGTCGATATTGAGTACACAATACCAACACGCCTGCTAAAGAGTCCACACCGTAGTCCTGGAGAACTAAGGTCTTTGATTAGATCATACAGAATCGGCAACCATGGGAATCCGATGGGAATCCCGTGCAGTGCTTCGTACAGCACAAGGACTACGCTAAATGGACTTTGATTGGTAAATGACCAGTAAAAACAGCCCAAAGGAATGGTCGTCTTGGGAAAAGGACACGTGTTGAAGGGCACTGTTAACTACCTCGGTCTGTACTGGTCGGGACTAGTTTCTTAGCATGCCTTTGAGTTTCCTTCCTGCATGGTTGATTATTTGAGCATTTTGTGCAAGATCAATAGCAAGGTGTGGGCCGAGGAGTGTTTACGTCTTCAGTTCACTACAGATGGGATCATGCCATCGCTCTCTTGTATTATTCAGACACTGCTATTTGTTACCAAAGGACCGACACAGACAGAGAAGTGGCTTGAGGTAGATTATAGTACAGAGGTTAACAGCCCTGGATGTGCAATGCTCATCACTACTGCATGGTGAGAGGTGTCGCACTCTCCACCGGGCACTTGAACTTGTACTTTTGTCTCACTCCCCATCCTCATCACTTACTCATTGTCCAAGGTCACCAGACTAGAGGCCCTGTTTACCCTGCTCCAATACCCACAGAGGACCCACCTCTCTGGCCCTCTTGACACCAGCTCCACCCCCTGTGCTGCTGAGCCGCTCCAGAGGGACCCCTTTATCTGGAGCTCAACACTGCCAAAACACATCTCTCTCTTCTCTCGCTCTTTCTCTGATGATCACCTTAGTTCTGCCTGAGTGACCTTGCTACAGCGATGCGCAGATGAATAAACATGAGCCCGATGAAGCCCGGTCGGGGATTACAAAGGTACGCATACGGCACCTCCACCTAAACACTAATAAAGTGTAGAGCACAGAGTCACTAGCTGTAACATCACACACTCATTAACTTAACCAATCAGGATTAGACCCACCCGTTGTATAATAAGGTGTAGAGCACAGAGTCACTAGCTGTAACGTCACACACTCATTAACTTAACCAATCAGGATTAGACCCACCCGTTGTATAATAAAGTGTAGAGCACAGAGTCACTAGCTGTAACGTCACACACTCATTAACTTAACCAATCAGGATTAGATCCACCCGTTGTATAATAAAGTGTAGAGCACAGAGTCACTAGCTGTAACGTCACACACTCATTAACTTAACCAATCATTTACAGGAGGAGCTGTCAGACACTCATTAACTTAACCAATCAGACACTGTATAATAAGGTGTAGAGCACAGAGTCACTAGCTTAAAACACCATACTAACCAATCAGGATTAGAAATATAAAGTTAGAGCACAGAGTCAAAACGTCACACACTCATTAACTTAACAATCAACCATTAGAGAGATACAAGTCAAACACTCATTAACTTAACCAATCATTTACAGGAGGATGGTTTAGACATTGAATACAAGTTTATGGTTTAGACTGAAGTTAGAGTTATAGTAGGGACTAAATGCTTTAGTGAAGTGACTGAAAGCTTGAAAAACAATATTTCAAAGGCCGGATGAACGCAAACAAACTGTGTGTCGTCAAAAGCAGGATGCAGAAGAGAAACGCTTTCTCATTTTTCCCAACTCCATCTCACTTCTGATATTGCATTTTGATTGAAGATGCACCAGCAGTGGCAGAGGCATGTGTTGTTTGAGTAGGGAGGGATGGCTGCTGTGGACCAGGATATTTGAAAGGCTCTGGTGGGAGTGACATACTGCTTGGGTACACATGGTTTGATTTTTAGTGTGAAAATGACTTGACTGCTCTGAGGGCTTCGGTGAGCTTTTCCATGAGTGATTATTTTGTCCTTCACAAGGCTCAGGGGGGGCCTTCACAAAGCATTCTTATGGATTTTCTTTCTGGTTGTGTCGTAAGATTGTATGTGGTGGGAATCATGACGACTGTTTCTCATTCTTCTCTCTACAGTTCTCCTCTATTAACTTTCTATCCTGTTTCGATGGGTCTAAAGGCAGTAAAAATATTTGAAAACACCACAGTAACATTGTAGCACTCCGGTACAGTGTATTATATGGGACACTACTGGTAGCCACCCACCCTACCGGTAATTTACCAAATTTAACAGAATCACCCGTAATGCTGTGTTAATGAAGCTCTCATCAGGCTAAATCAAGTGCTCCAGGTACGCACCCAGACTAGCTGATCAATAAGGTATCCCCCCCCCAAGAACTTCCAAGCCTCAGCTCCCCCTCGTTTGTCCAACACAGGGTTTGCATGCTGATGGGGGTTGTATTGTTCACTCTGTGTGTGGTGTGGATTTCAATGTGTGGTGTAGTGGAGTGATTGTACAATGTATTGGAGATTTAAACCCAGGGTCTTTCTGCTTGGATAGCATACGGCAATGCTTTAGAGGAGATACTTCATGTGATTTCAGAGTTTGTCTCGGTCGATTACAGCTCCACATTTTGGTGGTTTCTGAGCTGATTAGAATATCACGCGGTGCACATTAGCCACGGTGGCAGACTGGCAGGCTTGGCATAACCCATTGGCCTTCTAGACTGAATGGATTTCGTTGGACTTCTTTTGAACAAACTTTGAGTGATTCCTCATGGAACTAGAATAAAAAATGTAAAAAAAACATGATTTGGGGGATTTTTAATTACTGTAGTCCATAGAAGGGTGCTTTTGGAGGAAGGAAGGACATATATTTGAGATTTCTATCTTAAAGCATAGTTGAGCAATGATTTATTGATGTTGGAATATCGTAACATTATGGCCTCCGTTAAGACCTCAAAGGGTTTTATCTCCAAAGCAAAAACGAAAGCAAAAGTTGGTGTCATATGAAGCTTCACCGTTTGCTCTGTAATATGAGAGGTATTTTGATATCATTTAAAAATGTCTTACATTCAGGGCCTCCCGGGTGGCACAGTGGTCTAGGGCACTGTGCCACCAGAGACTCTGGGTTCGCGCCCAGGCTCTGTCGCAGCCGGTCGCGACCGGGAGGTCTGTGGGGCGATGCACAATTGGCCTAGCGTCGCCCGGGTTAGGGAGGGTTTGGCTGGTAGGGATGTCCTTGTCTCATCGCGCACCAGCGCAGTGCGTCCTAACCAGGTCGCCAGATGCACAGAGTTTCCACCGACACATTGGTGCGGATGGCTTCCGGGTTGGATGCACGCTGTATTAAAGAAGCAGTGCGGCTTGGTTGGGTTGTGTTTCGGAGGCTCTCCCGAGGCCGTATGGGAGTTGGCAGGATGAGACAAGATAGTAATTACTAACAATTGAATACCACGGAATTGGGGAGAAAAGGGGGTAAAATAAAAATGTCTTACTTCTATGAATATAAAAAAATACATAAACATGCATATTGAAAATACTCCGTTTTTATATGTAACCATACTGGTCATAAGGTTTGAGAGTGGGATGTCTGCTAGTTTTAAACGTATACAGATAAATTGGCATAGTAGGCATAGCAACCAGCCCTTATTTTAATTGCACATCCTGCAAATGTCCAGCAGAGGGCGACCATTTTGAATCCATTTTCACATTCACTATGTTGGTAATACTTACAAATTGGATCATAACTCTTAAAAGCAGCAGAGATCCCACTCTGTTGTGTTTAATAATATATAAAAACACTTGCCAAATCATTATAATCATTAATATTAATCGTTTTCAATATTCATACATTTTTGTAAGAAATTTGTTATTGAAATCAAAATACTATTCATATTACAGAGCAAGTGGTAAAGTTTTATATGAGACCAGTTTTTTCTTTGTAAAACCTATATATGAAACATTGAGTCTTCTAGAAGGCCTGGGTGAGGCCAAAATGTCAAAAGTATTCCAACTTCAAGTAATTATTTATAAATTATACTATACAAATGTCAAATATGTCAACAATCCTTCTTTCAAAGGACCCTTCTATTGATTACATTTTGTGAAAATGCCCCAAGTCATAGTATTGTTTTGTTCTAGTTTCGTGTGGAAACAGTGTTAATTCAACCAGTGTGTACCCAGTGGGGTGTGTGTGATTGTGTGTGTGTGTTAGAGGCTGCCCGGCCAGACCAGCAGGGAAGGTCCTGCTAAGCACCAGCTGCTAGCTGCTTTTCACACTGATTCCCACCAACTGTGGGCCCTGAAATATTTACACTGGAGGCAGCTAGCGTGTTTTGATGGAAAACTAATTTTCATCTCAGATAAATTTTTGGGGCATCCCTCTCTCTTCCTCCCTCCTCCTCTTCTCTCTCTCTCACTCTGGCCTCCTCATCCTGTTATGAGGAGTCAGGGAGGTAAATAAAGAACAACCCTGGTTAGTTGTTGCACTCAAGTTTGTTTACTTTTCTGCCTTTGGTGGAAATGACTTTTCGGCTTCATTTGTGTGAGGTGATTGGGACATGGCATAGCGCATAGACATATAATGAATAGATTATATTCAACAGTGCAGTTCAAGAAGAAGAAAATATTTACCAAGTAGGCTAAAATAAAAAGTAACACAATAAGAATAAGAAATGAGGCTATATACAGGGGGTACTGGTACAGAGTCAGTGTGCGGAGGTACAGGTTAGTAGAGGTCATTTGTACATGTAGGTGGGAGTGAAGTGACTATGCATAGATAATAAACAGCGAGTAGCAGCAGTGTACAAAACAAATGGGGGTGTCAATGTAAATAGTCCGTTGGCCGTTTGATTGTTCAGCAGTCTTATGGCTTGGGGGTAGAGATGTACTGGGCTGTACGCATTACTCACTGTAGCGCCTTACGGTCCGACACCGAGCAGTTGCCAGACCAGGCGGTGATGCAACCGGTCAGGATGCTCTTGATGGTGCAGCTGTAGGTGGGGGAGAAGTGACTATGCATAGGTCAATGTAAATTGCGATTTTTCTGAATTGTTTAGCTGTCTAATGGCTTGGGGGTAGAAGCTGTTGAGGACCCTTTTGGTCCTAGACTTGACGCTCCGGTACCGCTTGCCGTGCCGTAGCAGAGAAAACAGTCTATGACTTGGATGACTGGAGTCTGACAATTTTATGGGCTTTCCTCTGACACTGCCTATTATGTAGGTCCTGGATGGCAGGATGCTTGGCAAAAGTGATGTACTGGGCCGTTCGCATTACCCTTTGTAGCGCCTTACTGTTAGATGCTGAGCAGTTGCCATACCAGGCGGTGATGCAAACGGTCAGGATGCTCTCGATGGTGCAGCTGTATTACCTTTTGAGGATCTGGGGGCCCATGCCAAATCTTTTCAATCTTCTGAGGGGGAATATGTTTTGTCATGCCCGCTTCACGACTGTCTTGATTTGTTTGGACCATGTTAGTTTGTTGGTGATGTGGACACCAAGGAAGTTGAAACTCTCGACCCGCTCCGCTACAGTCCCATCGTTGTTGATGGGGGCCTGTTTGGCCCGCATTTTCCAGTAGTCCACGATCAGCTCCTTTGTCTTGCTCACATTGAGGGAGAGGTTGTTGTCCTGGCACCACACTGCCAGTTCTCTGACCTCCACCTTATAGGCCGTCTCATCGTTATCGGTGATCAGGCTGTTGTGTTGTCATCAAACTTAATGATGGTGTTGGCGTTGTGTTTGGCCATGCAGTCGTGGTGAACAGGGAATGCAGGAGGGGACTAAGTACACACCCCTGAGGGGCTCCAGTGTTAAGGATCAGTGTTGCCTACTCTTACCACCTGGGGGCGGTCCGTCAGGAAGTCCAGGATCCAGTTGCAGAGGGAGGTGTTTAGTCCCAGAGTCCTTAGCTTAGTGATGAACTTCGTGGGCTCTATGGTGTTGAACGCTGAGCTGCAGTCGATGAACAGCATTCTCACATAGGTGTTCCTTTTGTCCAGGTGAGAATGGGCGGTGTGGAGTGCGATTGAGATTGCGTCATCTGTGGATCTGTTGGGGCGGTATGCGAATTGGAGTGGGTCTAGGGTGTCCGGGAGGATACTGCTGATGAGATCCATGACCAGCCTTTCAAAGCACTTCATAGCTACGGATGAAGGCTGGTTGGTTAGGCTGGTTACCTTCACTTCCTTGGGCACAGGGACTATGATGGTCTGCTTGAAACATGTAGGTATTACAGACTTGGTCTGGGAGAGGTTGAAATTGAAGTGAAGACACTTGACAGCTGGTCCGCGCATGCTTTGAGTACACGTCCTGGTAATTCCTCTGGCCCAGCGGCTTTGTGAATGTTGACCTGCTTAAAGGTTTTGTTCACATCGGCTACCGAGAGTGTTATCACACAGTTATCCAGAACAGCTGGTGCTCTCGTGCATGCTTCAGTGTTGCTCACCTTGAAGTGAGCATTAAAGGCATTTAGCTCGTCTGGTAGGATCGTGTCACTGGGCAGCTCACGTCTGGGTTTCCCTTTGTAGTCAGTAATAGTTTTCAAGCCCTGCCACGTCCCACGAGCATCAGAGCTGGTGTAGTAGGGTTCAATCTTAGTCCTGTATTGATGCTTTGCTTGTTTGATGGTTCATCTGAGGGCATAGCGGGATTTCTTATAAGCTTTCGGATTAGTCTCCCACAGCTTGAAAGCGGCAGCTCTAGCCTTTAGCTTGATGCGGATGTTGCCTGTAATCCATGGCTTCTGGTTGGGATATTTACGTACATTCACTGAGGGGACGACGTCATCGGTGCATTTATTGATGACGCCAATGACTGAGGTGGTGTATTCCTCAATGTCATTGGATGAATCCCAGGAACATATTCTAGTGTGTGCTAGCAAAACAGTCCTGTAGTGTAGCATTCACGTCATCTGACCACTTTTGAATTGAGCGAGTCACTGGTACTTCCTGCTTTAGTTTTTGCTTGTTACAGGAATCAGGAGGATAGAATTGTGGGCAGGTTTGGCAAATGGAGGGTGGGGGAGAGCTTTGTATGCATCTTTGTGTGTGGAGAAAAGGTGGTCTAGGATTTTTTCCACCTGATTACACATGTAACATGCTGGAAAAAAATTGGTTAAACTGATTTAAGTTTGCCTGCATTAAAATACCTGGCAACTAGGAGCGTCGCTTCTCGGTGAGCATTTTCTTCTTTCCTTATGGCCTTATAGAGTTGGTTGAGAGCGGTCTTAGTGCCAGTGCTGTTTTGTAGTGGAAAATAGACGGCAACAAATAATACAGATGAGAACTCTCTTGATAGATAGTGTGGTCGACAACATATCATAAGGTACTTTAAGGTACTCTACCTCAGGCAAGCAATACCTCGAGACTTCTTTAATATTAGACATCGAGCACCAGCTGTTATTGACAAAAAGACACACACCCGACCCCTCATCTTACCAGAGGTAGCGTCTCTGTTCTGCTGGTGCATGGAAAATCCCGCTATATTGTCCGTTTCTTCATTCAGCCACGTCTCGGTGAAACATAAGATGTTACAGTTTTTAATGTCCCGTTGGTAGGATAATCTTTGTAGTAGGTCATCAATTTTATTTTCTAGCGATTGCACATTAGCAAGGAGAATTGGAAAGCATTGGGAGTTTACTCGCTCACCTACGGCTTCTCAGAAGGATCCCCGTTCTGCGTCCCTTTTTCCGGCTCCTTTTCTTCACGTAAAAGGTGTGGATCTGTGCCTGTTCCAGTGAAAGCAGGATATCCTTCTCGTCAGACTCGTTAAAGGAAAAAGTTTCTTCCAGTCCGCAGTGAGTAATCGCTTTTCTGATGTCCAGAAATTATTTTCGGCCATAAGAGACAGTAGCAGCAATATTATGTACACATTAAGTAAAAAAAAAAAAAAAAAATTCACAATTGGTTGGGAGAATGTACAAAGTCAATTTCTCCATCCTATCCCCCCCTCCCTCCCTGGCACCAGAGTATGTTCTGAAATCAAAACTTCCCCCTGCTCCGCATCACTAAATTGAATCTCGCTCCAGTCCAAATGTTGCGACGATAAGCTGCTAGCCTGCTACAGTTGAAGTCGGAAGTACACCTTACATTTAAACTCAGTTTACATACACCTTAGCCAAATACATTTAAACTTGGGTCAAACGTTTTGGGTAGCTTTCCACAAGCTTCCCACAATAAGTTGGGTGAATTTTGACCCATTTCCCCTGACAGAGCTGGTATAACTGAGTCAGGTATGTAGGCCTCCTTGCTCGCACAACCTTCTTCAGTTCTGCCTACACATTTTCTATAGGATTGAGATCAGGGCTTTGTGATGGCCACTCCAATACCTCAACTTTATTGTCCTTAAGCCATTTTGACACAACTTTGGAAGTATGCTTGGGGTCATTGTCCATTTGGAAGTCCCATTTGCGACCAAGCTTTATCTTCCTGACTGATGTCTTGAGATGTTGCTTCAATATATCCACATGCTTTTACATCCTCATGATGACATCTATTTTGTGAAGTGAATCAGTCCCTTCTGCAGCAAAGCACCCCCACAACATGATGCTGTCCCCCTCCCCGTGCTTCACGGTTGGGATGGTGTTCTTCGGCTTGCAAGACTCCAAATATAATGGTCATTATGGCCAAACAGTTTTATTTTTGTTTCGTCAGACCAGAGGACATTTCTCCAAAAACGACAATCTTTGTCCCCATGTGCAGTTGAAAACCATAGTCTGGCTTTTTTATGGCGGTTTTGGAGCAGTGGCTTCTTCGTTGCTGAGCGGCCTTTCAAGTTATGTCGATATTGGACTAATTTTACTGTGGATATAGATACTTTTGTTCCGGTTTCCACCAGCATCTTCACAAGGTCCTTTGCTGTTGTTCTGGGATTGATTTGCACTTTTCGCACCAAAGTACATTCATCTCTAGGAGACAATACACGTCTCCTTCCTGAGCGGTATGACGGCTGCATGGTCCCATGGTGTTTATACTTGCGTACTATTGTTTGTACAGATGAACTTGGTACCTTCAGGCGTACCTTCAGGAATTGCTCCCAAGGATGAACCAGACTTGTGGTCTACAATTTTTCTTCTGAGGTCTTGGCTGATTTCTTCTGATTTTCCCATGATGTCAAGCAAAGAGGCACTGAGTTTGAAGGTAGGCCTTGAAATACATCCACAGGTACACCTCCAATGGACTCAAATGATGTCAATTAGCCTATCAGAAGCTTCTAAAGCCATGACATAATTTTCTATCCTATACTATGCATATGCATATCCTAGCTTCTGGGCTTGAGTAACAGGCAGTTTACCTTGGGCACCTCAGTCATCCAAACTTCCAAATACTGCCCCCTACCCCTAAAAAATTAAAGGCACATTCAACTTAGTGTATGTAAACTTCTGACCCACTGGAATTGTGATACAGTGAATTACAAGTGAAATAATCTGTCTGTAAACAATTGTTGTAAAAAATACTTGTCATGCACAAAGTAGTTGTCCTAACCAACTTGCCAAAACTATAGTTTGTAAACAAGAAATTTGTGGAGTGGTTGACAAATGCGTTTTAATGACACCAAATTTACATGTACAAACCAAAACCCACAAGCACACTGTTAACAGTAAATATATCTAGATGAATAAGCAGTGTTGAAATGGACAGTGACGGACTTTGTGTGATCCTGTGGAGTATAGGGCACAGTGACACATTGATTTGTGAAAGCCTGGTTTCTCTGCATGGCTGGAACATAGAGCTAATTAATGTACATAATACTTGTATATTGGGCCTCGCCTTTCAGCTCTATTGAGTGAGGTCATGTGGCCTGTTAAATGATTGGACGCTTCCTGTGCCAGGGCACAGGGGTTTCCATGGTTTCCATTAGTGGGCCATTGATTGAACCTTTTTGATTTCCTCCCTGTACTGTACATGAGCAGGAATGCACCCATGTGAGCACACGTGCACACACCGAAACCCTCAAGGGAACCGTAGAATGTCAGAATGTAGAGTAGATTCTATTTCTCGTTCGACTGGAGCGGAGCAAATATGATTATCATAATTACAATAACACCATTAACAATCAAAATGTTTTGCCACCCAAAGAAAGTATGGACTACTGTATGTACAATAACAGCATCATTCTACCTGCAATGATAGTTTAGAGCTGCTACAGTGTGGGTTGTTTTATATGCCATTGCCTGATTGTATGTCCTATATCAGTGTTTCCCAAATTTGGCCGTGCCTCCCCCCAGGTGCACATTTTGGTTCTTGCCCTAGCAAGGGAAACCCTGTCCTATATCATTATGGTGTGTCGCCAACCAGGCCTACAGTCCAGGAAAGGATGTATTCTTTCGTATGCGGGAGCGTTTCTATTTCCCATCAGAGAGGAAGTTACAGTAATGCACTGAAGTGGAGTTGTCACGCCACAATAAACGGCGTCATGCGAGGACGATCGGCAGGGACAATTGATAGTGATGATACAATTACATGTGCTGGCAGGCCAATAAAAGAAGATGTCTGGGCCCAGTGGCAAACTGCTTTTCATCCCACAATGCATAGCATGATCCCCCGCGGGTGGGGTTGAGTCAGAGCCAATGAAGGCGTGTGTGTGTGTGTGTGTGTGTGTGTGTATGTGTATGTGTGCGTGTGCAGGCGTGTAAGAGGAATCCATTCTCAAGAGAGAGCCTTTGGGACCAGTCTCACTCTCAGAAGCTCATCTGTTCAACTACCTGTGATGCCTCCGGTCTAGTTATCCACATGTTACCGCTGCAGGAGGAAAGAGGAAGAAGGGAGGGAAAAGACAGTGGGAAGGATGAATGAGAGATAAATACTGTAATGCAGTATGAAAACTACAGTGAATAAAGTTAGAACACACACACACACACCAGCCTGGGGCATCTCTTTCATAGTGTTCTTAAAGCAGAATGGGCGCAGGGACTCTGGGGCAGACTACACTGAATCATGAGCTCAGTATCTAACAGAGCAGGCTTAGGTCAGGGTACAGGAGTGGTGGCATTGACTACGAACCGAACAGGCCCTTCATCCACTAGCCACTCCTCCTGGCATCCCTGCCTGGCCCTGAATGAGAATAAAAGTTTCTCCGTCTGCGTTTGATCTCCAGTTATTTTTTTGTGCGTGTATTTTGCCCTCTTTTTTTGTGATATCCAATTACATTTTTGTCTCATCACTGCAACTTCCCAACGGGCTCAGGAGAGGCGAAGGTCGAGTAATGAGGTCCTCCGAAACATAACCCGCCAAACCGCGCTCCTTAACATCCACCCGCTTAACCCGGAAGCCAGCTGCGCCTATTGTGCGCCGCCCTACGGGACTCCCGGTCACGGCCGGTTGTGACACAGCCTGGGATCGAACCCGGGTCTCTAGTGACGCCTCAAGCAATGCGACGCAGTGCTTTCGACTGCTGCGCCACTCGAGAGGCCCTGTTCTCCAATTCTAATAGGAGAGGCATGGAACAATGTGGATGTTACTTTTCTCCACTGTTTTCTTGTTATTTTCTCTTCTCTTTCTCCGAGGCTTCATGACGACGGCTTCTGTGACAAAGGCTAATTGTGTTAGATTTGGACGGTCGCTGCATCTGTTGGAGCCCCAGCTTTGTTTATGATATCGCCTGAATTGATCTGTTGGAAAATGAAAAGGCAATAATAGGCAATCAGATCCAGGTGAGGCTTGAGGCGTTGCACAGCCTTTTCATTACTCACACTCCTTCCAGCGATTCCTCCGCCTTTACGCCAACGCCGGCTCCTCACCTAGAATGTAACGTTCAAAGACACATTATTTTGTTTTAAGTCTTTACTGTCCATTTTCATAATTTTCTCTTAATCTCGTTCTACAGCTTGATGGGATTATCCCCAGAACCTTAAACTATGTCTCCTCTTATATTGACTCATCCATAGAGTACCACAGTATGATTCATAATACCCATAAAACCTAGTAGTCAAACAGGGAAATGGTTCCAATCGTTTTTTCCAACGTTCAGTTTTCCCATAGGGGATTTTTAGAAACACTTAAAATGCGGGTTGTGTTTTGTGTAGGCTTACCCTGGCATGACAGTTTGATAACTCTGTAAATCTCTCTAGGATAAGGTGACTTTTATCAATTCGCCTGTATTCATCCCCCCAAAAGGAAACGCCATGATGCTGCAATTAGCTGCAACAAACGCCATGATGATCTGGACGAGACTGCAAGGTAAGAATTTCTGGATGAACTATCTAATGTTAGCTAAATATAGTGATGAATGAATTGGCTACATTTCTTTAAATTGAGAATTCTTTGAACGGTCTTGTGCGTTAAATTGACACAATACCTGTTAGCAAAGGTGTCAGCTAGAAATTACGTGCATGAGCTTGCAGGGATTTGTAGTCTTGCATGATGTCTACTGTGATGCTAATTAGCATTTTATGAAACAGAATTGACAGAGCTGAATATATTGATAAAAGTCACTTTTGTGTTACCTTTATTTAACTAGGCAAGTCAGTTTAAGAACAAATTCTTATTTACAATGACAGCCTACCGGGGAACAGTGGGTTAACTGCCTTGTTCAGGGGCAGAATGACAGATTTTTACCTTGTCAGCTCAGGGAATCGATCCAGAAAACTTTCGGTTACTGGCCCAACACTAACCACTAGGCTACCTGCTGCCCCACCTTGTCCTAGAAGAGATTTACACAGTTACCAAAACGTTACACCAGGGTAAGCCTACACCAAACACAGCCCTGATTTTAAGTGTTTCAAAAATCCCCTTTGGGAAAAATGAATGGTGGAACTATGATTGGAACCATTACCCTGTTTGACCGCTAGGTATTATGGGTATTATGACACCTCCACTGTGGGGCTCAATAGCCTTTTAAGCGGGGTAAATTATATCACTTTGCTTGCTTATCAAGTATCACTTCCACCTGATTCGGCTCACACCGAGGCTCAAACCCAGGATCTCTGCCTTGCACCCTCCAGAAGTGTTTTACCAGTCAACGGCACCGAAAAATTTACAATTTGGAGCGCAAGTGGTGACAGTCCAGGCTGAGGAGTACGTTTCACACGTCCCTTCAGTCTGAGGAGTACGTTTCACACGTCCCTCCAGGCTGAGGAGTACGTTTCACACGTCCCTTCAGTCTGAGGAGTACGTTTCACACGTCCCTCCAGGCTGAGGAGTACATTTCACACGTCCCTTCAGTCTGAGGAGTACGTTTCACACGTCCCTCCAGGCTGAGGAGTACGTTTCACACGTCCCTTCAGTCTGAGGAGTACGTTTCACACGTCCCTCCAGTCTGAGGAGTACGTTTCACACGTCCCTTCAGGCTGAGGAGTACGTTTCACACATCCCTCCAGGCTGAGGAGTACGTTTCACACGTCCCTCCAGGCTGAGGAGTACGTTTCACACGTCCCTTCAGTCTGAGGAGTACGTTTCACACATCCCTCCAGGCTGAGGAGTACGTTTCACACTTCCCTCCAGGCTGAGGAGTACGTTTCACACATCCCTCCAGGCTGAGGAGTACGTTTCACGCGTCCCTCCAGGCTGAGGAGTACGTTTCACACGTCCCTTCAGGCTGAGGAGTACGTTTCACACATCCCTCCAGGCTGAGGAGTACGTTTCACGCGTCCCTCCAGGCTGAGGAGTACGTTTCACGCGTCCCTCCAGGCTGAGGAGTACGTTTCACACGTCCCTCCAGGCTGAGGAGTACGTTTCACACGTCCCTTCAGGCTGAGGAGTACGTTTCAAGCGTCCCTCCAGGCTGAGGAGTAAGTTTCACACGTCCCTCCAGGCTGAGGAGTACGGTTCACACGTCCCCATGTGCTACACAAAAACAGGACTTGAATTGTGAGGCCTCCGAAAGACAAACTAACATATGGCCTGCTTAAGTTATCTATCTCCATGGACACTATAACCTTTAAAATTGTAATTTTGACTCTGCATTCATCAAGGGAAGGGCTCAGCCTGGATACTGTAGCTCTTCAACCGAAGGTAGTGCCCCTTCAAATGTGACAACTGTGATGTATGTTGCACGGGAGTCAAGTCAAGAGAAGTACATGCCGATATGAAAGAGAGAAGGGGATGGAGAAAACCAGTTGAAATCTCTCTTTCTCTCTCGCTCTCATGCGCTCTCTCCCTTCATCTCTATCTCCCCCTCTCTACTCTCTTGCTATCTGTCTCTTCATATCCTATTTCTCTCTCTATTCTATTCCCCCTCTTCCTCACTTGCTCTCTCTCTCTCTCTCTCTCTCTCTCTCTCTCTCTCTCTCTCTCTCTCTTCATTCTCTCTCTCTCTCTCTCTCTCTCTCTCTCTCTCACACATTCTTTCTCTCTCTCCATCTCCCCTCTCTGTAGCTTTGAAAAAACAGATAAAAAAACATATTGTATCACAGCACCTCTCCTCTTTCTAAATGTCTAATTTAACCGTACTGTATATACGAATATGTATACACTGTATGAATAGTGTGTAAATAGTATTGTTGTTGTCTCTTGGTGTCTTTCCTACATAAGTGTCATGTATTTGTACGTTTTATGTGGACCCCAGGAAGAGTAGCTTAATGTATGTGCAGTAGCTAATGGGGATCCTAAAGAAGTCAATTAAACTCTACTCTCGCTCAATTCAATTCTATTCAAGGGGCTTTATTGGCATGGGAAACATTTGTTTACATTGCCAAAGCAAGTGAAATAGATAAACAAACGTGAACTGAATAATCAAAAATGAACAGTAAACATCCCACTCACAAGTTTCAAAGGAATAGAGACATTTCAAATGTCATATTATGGCTATGTACAGTCTTATACATACAGTGTTATACATACAGTCTCTTCCTCTATTTGTCTCTTTCTCTCTCTATCTCTCTCTTCATCTGTTCCTCCCTCTCACTCACCCTGTCTCCTCTTCCAACCCCCCCTCTCTCTCTCCCTCCCCTTTCCCCCTCTCCTCTCTAGTTTAGAGATTTAATGTGCCTGTTTCAGGAGAAAGGCATCACAATGCTACTTAAAGCAGCATGCAGTCTGCTTAGAACCAGTGCGTGTGTGTGTGTGTGTGCGTGCGTGTGTGTGTGTGTGTGTGTGTGTGTGTGTGTGTGTGTGTGTGTGTGTGTGTGTGTGTGTGTGTGTGTGTGTGTACAGCCTGTATGTATCTGGAAGGCATGTGGCTGCCAGCGGGTCCTCAAGTGCTCCACTCATTTTTCTCTCAAATTTGATTCTCAAAGCACTGCGGAGAATAAATGTTATATTATGCCGCCATATCCTGCTGGGGGAGACGTTTCGTTTTTTTTGTTAGTGTTGCTTCTTTCCTTCTGTTCAGCTCCCTTCAATGAAAAATAGATTTCAGCGGCCATCTTGAGCTAATGATTGGGCTGTCTTTCCTTGTTTTCCTGTCTGTTGGTATTTGGTGCGATCAGAATGAACCAATGACTTGTCAGTCTAGAAGATTTATTGGAAGTATGTGTGTGTGCAGCCGTATGTGTTTGTGTGTGCAACCTCTACCAGCTCCTCACAGACCCAGAGAACGAGAATTGATTGTGTGATGTCACAGACCCTCCAACCATTAGACATACAGGTAACCGCCAACATAATGGACAAACTAGAGTACATGAGGGATACGAAGTGTATTGAAAGCCGGTGCTTCCACACAGGTGTGGCTCCTGTGTCAATTAAGCAATTAACATCCCATCATGCTTAGGGTCATGTATAACCATGTTGGGCAGGCCATTGTTTTGTCTACCATGGCTATGCCCCCATAAGATGACAATGCCCCCATCCACAGGGCATGAGTGAGTGGTCACTGAATGGTTTGATGAGCAGGAAAACAATGTAAATCATATACCATGTCCGTCTCAGTCACCAGATCTCAACCCAATTGAGATTCTGGAGTGGTACCTGAGATAGAGTTTCCCACCACCATCAACAAAACACCAAATGATGGAATTTCCCATGGAAGAATGCTGTCGCATCCCTCCAATAGAGGTCCAGACAACTTTAGAATCTATGCCAAGGTGCACTGAAGCTGTTCTGGCTCGTGGTGGCCCAACACCCTATTAAGACACTTTACAGTGCCCTCCGTAATTACTGGGACGTTAATATTATAGAATTTTTTGTCCCAATACGTTTTGTCCCCTAACATGGTGGGGACTATGTACAAAAAGTGCTTTAATCTCTAAACGGTTCACCTGATATAGATTAACATACCCTCAAATTAAAGCTGAAAGTCTGTCCTTTAACCTCATAGTCATTGTGTAATTGCAAATCCAAAGTGCTGGAGCACAAAGCCAAAACAACAAAGAATGTGTCACTGTCCTAATAACTACAGAGTGCAGTGTATGTTTGTGTGTCCTTGCGGCAGGTAGCCTGGCAGGTAGGAGCATTGAGCCAGTAATTAAAAGATTGCTGGATCGAATCCCAGAGGCAACAAGGTAAACATCTGTCGCTCTGCCCCCAACAACTGCTCCCCGGCCACCGATTATGTCGATTAAGGCAGCCCCCTGCACCTCTCTGATTCAGAGGGGTTTGTTAAATGTGGAAGACACGTTTTAGTTGTACAACTGACTAGGTATTCTACTTTCCTTTATTTTGGCAGTTACCTGTATATGTCATATTGATCTTTGTTGAGCATATTTGTTTCATATATCTTTTCATGCATCATTTTCCTGGCGATCCAACACTGTTCTTTTCAATCCCAGTTGTAACTAATCTGATTTCGCTTATCCACAAGCTAATTATTAGAATCAGGTGTACTAGATTAGGGCTGGAGTGAAAACCTACAGGACGGTAGCTTTCCAGGAACAGAGTTGCAGTGAGAACCTACAGGACGGTAGATCTCCAGCAACAGGGCTGGAGTGAGAACCTATAGGACGGTAGATCTCCAGGAACAGGGCTGGAGTGAGAACCTACAGGACGGTAGATCTCCAGCAACAGGGCTGGAGTGAGAACCTACAGGACGGTAGATCTCCAGGAACAGGGCTGGAGTGAGAACCTACAGGACGGTAGATCTCCAGGAACAGGGCTGGAGTGAGAACCTACAGGACGGTAGATCTCCAGCAACAGGGCTGGAGTGAGAACCTACAGGACGGTAGATCTCCAGGAACAGGGCAGGAGTGAGAACCTACAGGACGGTAAGATCTCCAGGAACAGGGCTGGAGAGACCTGCTCTACAGTCAGGGTCTCTGTACCGGTGTTCAAACGTGTGAACTACCGCCACCCTCCTCCTCTTACTTCTATGTAAAATGTACTGCAAAAGCGTTAAGATTCAGATCACTGTCTCGTTATATAAATGGGTTTGCCCAGAGGAGCAGCCAGCGATTAAAGAGAATATGCTCTTTTTAATAACGTTCACACCACAATCGGGAGGCATCTTGTTTTCTGCTCAGAACAACTGGAGAATACCGTGACCCCATCTCAAAGGCTGGCTTTTTGTTCTAATTGGTTTAGACAAGGGTATTTCCCAAATCACACTCTATTCCCTATATAGTAGCAACTTTTGACCAGGGACCGTAGGGCTCTGGTCAAAAGTAGTGCACTATATACGGAATAGGATGCTATTTGGAAAACAAACGAGGGAAAAAGAGGAACCCCTTGGGTGCAATTTGAGGTTGGATGGAGATGCTTGCATTCATATCAAGGTAGTTTTAACTTATATGTAATATGTAATGTGTAATTCGAGGAAGAATGAACTTTATCTCTCTTCTGATTGAATTTGGTGGCTGGAAGAGAAGGACATTTCCTCACTGACTATTAATTGGTTTCAATGGCTGGACCCTAATTAACATATTTTGTGAGGAAATGTCAAGGGAATGGCCTGTTTTGGGGCTTGGTAACCATGTTGTAATATGATTCATCTACAAGCATTGAATCAGTGTACATAATCATTAGTTATCACCTTGCACAGACATGAAACAATTGGACTATGTGACAATGATCTGAAAACAATCAAATGCTTTAACAGGTGTTTTCTTTTTTTGTTTTGTTTATTTAACCTTCATTTAACTAGGCAATTTAGTTAAGAACAAATTCTTATTTACAATGACGGCCTACCAGCAGGCAAAAGGCCTCCTGCAGGGACTAGGGGCTGGGATTAAAAATAAAATATAAATATAGGACAAAACACACACATTACGACAAGAGAGACAACACAACGCTACATAAAAAGAGAGACCTAAGAGAACAACATAGCAAGGCAGCAACACATGACAACAACAATATGGTAGCAACACAACAAGGTAGCAGCACAAAACATGGTACAAACATTATTGGGCACACAGAACAGCACAAAGGGCAAGAAGGTAGAGGCGACAATACATCACACTAAGCAGCCACAACTGTCAGTAAGGGTGTCCATGATTGAGTCTTTGAATGAAGAGATTGAGATAAAGTGTTTGTTGCAGCTCACTCCCGTTGCTAGCTGCAGCCAACTGAAAAGAGTTTGAACAAATTAAAAAATAATATAATTCAATTTCGCTCCCGGTTGACTGTTGGAGAATGTTTAAAAAGATACACTGTGCTGTAAAGAAAACAGTCAGTCAGTGTTAAATGGTGCGATCTTCTACTGCCGCTCTTTGTAGAATTCTAAAAGGTTTCAGAAGTCACAAGATAAGAGTGTGCGATTATGCGTGCCTGTGTGTGTCTCTGCGAGAGAGGGAGAGGTTTGAAACCTACTTGCCTTTCAATAGTCTGAGTAAAATCTGCTCAGTTTCTGAGGTCCTGGGACTTTCTGGATAGAGGATGAAAGGAAGGGTGAAACAGACAGCGAGAGAGAGAGAGAGAGAGAGATGAGGGAGGGAGAAAGATTGAGAAGAGGAAGAAAGAGAGACAGGTCGGCATGAAAGAGAGAGAGACACAGAAGGAGAAAGAGTGAGTGAACAGTTTGCCCTCTAGACTATAGTAGAGAGAGAGAAGAGAGATAATCAATGTTCTGTCCTATGTGTCCTATATTTTCTATCATATGTTCTATCCTATTTTCTTTCCTATGTGTCAGTGTCAATAGTTGAACGTCACTAATGCTTGGATCTGTCCTTCCTGATGGCCATTAGATGTTGTTGTGACCCATTTATGTGTTGTTGTTTAGTCTCTCCCTGTGTGTTTGTGTGTGTGTTCTCTGCGCTGGCTGCCTGTCTGTGCGTGTGAGGTTCTAGCAGTCCTCTCCTCTCCTTCAGGATGACTCCATCGCTCACTTTCCTCAGACAGACAGAGTAAAGCCCCAGGGTGAGCCTGATAGCAGCCCCAAAAATAGGCCTGTCTAGGTCTCACACTGATCCTCAGACCAGCATGAGAAGATGAGAAGGAGTGGAAGGGATGGATGGCGAGAGAAAGAGAGCGATGGATGGATGGAAGAGAGAGAGAGAGAGAGAGAGAGAGGTCATCTATGGGGAAGGAGAAGAGAAAATATTGTCGTCGCCTGCATGGTGCGATTGACTGATAGGTGTTACTTCAACACTGATAGGTGTTACTTCCTGTTGCGATGTTTTTTTGAAAATCTCAGCCCTGGATTGTTTCACAGCAAATACATTGCTCTTGTCGGAAATACCCAAAAGAGCAAATTACCCCCCAAGGTTTTCCTTTTTCCTTTTTTGTTTGTTCTTTATCCTTTTACCAAAAACAAAAAAGTTTGTAAGAAGAGAAACGTATTTGAGCTGTGTTCAATCAAGGCTGCTGTTTTTATTTTTTGAAGGCCCCCAAATTCTATCAAGCTTGACTGCACAGTCAGTAAAATGACAGATTCAGTGAGTGTGTGCAATGGCCAAACTACTTCAGCCAAAGGATGGCGAAAGAGAAGGGAGAGTGAGAGAGAGAGTGAGAGAGGGAACTAAAGCAAAGGAGAGAGAGAACGAGAGAAAGAGAAGAGAGTCAGACCTGGAGATTTGATTAGCATGTTCTAGTGGCCCAGTCTCTGGAGATAAGAGCTGTGCCACTACCTAGGACCCTCTCAGGAGGGAAACTGACTGGCCGCCTACCAGCTGCAGGATGATTAGTCTGTCACAAATTGAGCAACACTTTTAAAGTACGAGGGTCCCTGACCTCTGGTTTCGCTCTTAGGATGTGTGTGGTAACCGTAGGGATTATAGTGTCTGTTTAACTTGCTTTGCACACTGAGCTCCACTGTTCAGGGTTCTGTGTGCATGAGACTGTATCTCAAGGGGACTGTGGTGAGACGGGTAAGACACAGGCATCCAACACTAGGGATGTGCTGTGGTTCCTTTCTACGTGATACTTGGCAAATATAACAAGTGGAAGAAGGTACTATAACTATAGTTTGAGTGGAAGTAGTGATTCATTTGGACGGACTGTCTTATCCATGCCAGCCGTTCCGTGTACAAGGATTCCCCATCCTGAGAGAGTCTGTGTGTCGGCCTGTTGCCCTGTCGAGCCTCAGGGTGTGTGACCACTCTTGCTGTCTCCTCACATCTGTCTCCTCAAATGAATTCTTCCTCCAGTCCCCCATAGAGGATGGACACAACACACACACACACACACACACACAAAGCCGCTGGGCTGACATGTATCGAGCTATGGGTAGTTCAGTTGGGGATGAGCGCTGGGTCAGTGAACAGACTGACACACACGCAGACACGCGCTTAAGCGGACTCGCACACAAACACGCACACACTGTATGTAAACAGACCCATGCTACAAGCAAACTCACAATCACTCATGCAAAACACACACACACACACACACACACACACAACACACCACCACACAATCATTGCACGCGGCTGAATGAATTGTACCTACACATATACTAATGCTTCCATAGACAATGTTCGCCTTTCTCAGAAATCAAGTAAGAAAGATCCAAGAAGACCGTAGACAGTGAATCATATTTCTCTCTGTGTTTTACAACGTGACATGAAAGAGAATGGAGTGCACTAGATCCCACCTTTGTACTCCCTGTCAACATGCTGATTTCTTATTCTTCATGCGAGGCCGACGGCTTCCAAGTTTAATTTGTTTAGTCGTGCCGCTCAGATCAGAGGCCCCGGAGAACAGAAGCTCTCGCTGTCTTTCCTCTTACACTACAATGCTTTCAACACAATAGGATCTGCTTTGTTACTCTGCCATGCCATGAAACTCACTCTCTCACCAATCAAACTGAAGGTGAAGTGGATGTTTATTCTGAAAAATTATGTGTTCTGTGTGTGTGTGTGTGTGGGGGGGGGGGGGGGGAGTGTTGACTTGGAATCCTTCTTTCTTTAGAGCTACCTATTGAATCTTGTTGCAGTGACAGTCAGTCCTGGCTGTTTGACACAGTGGCACAATGCAGTGTGTGGCTTTGATTTCCTACCAGGTTCCTTATTAGAATAACTTTCACACTGCGACAGACTCTGTCTCACTGTGGCTGACTCTGTCTCGCTGTGGTGACTCTGTCTCGCTGTGGTGACTCTGTCTCACTGCGGCTGACTCTGTCTCGCTGCGGCTGACTCTGACTCTTTGTTTAGAAGCCCTGTGTAGAGCCAAATGTGTCTGCTGTGTAAGAAATGGGCTCTGTCGTCCCATGTAGAACCCCTACCCAGCACTACCCAGCACTCACACATCTGGTTAGTCTCTTTTTAAATAGATAAACACTAATGAACTGACGGTTCCCAAGCTCTCGTTGCTTTCAGAATTATAAAATGGGGTATATTGTGTTTCTCTTTGGTGTGCTGAACCATGGCAGCAGAAGATTAACAGACTGGGTGGCAATATAATGTTTTGGCATTTTTCTATTTCCCAAACTGTGTTGGGCCAAGAGGTCTATCCGCATTCAGCATTCTAATTCTGAAGTGCATGTTGTTCATAATGATAATGACAGCCTATGACAGATGTTATAATCTCTCAAATACCTGTTATAAAGAATGTATTAATACGTCTATATAAGTGAACTATAGTAAATTGTCTATGAGCTATACTCCTCACCTCATCCATTATAGCCCAAAGATGGCAGTGTCTCCCTGCAGGGTGATGTGTAGGCTAGGCACTAGTCAGCGATGTGCAGGTCAGAGAACCGGGACATTTATCCCCCATTAGGGAGCTCTGCCTGACAAAGTGTGCAGGGCGCCACAGGCGAATACTAATCTATCCGATTTGTATGTGTTTCTCGCCGTTCTCACTATTCAACACAATTGCATTCATTTGGCAGAGGCGAAAACAACCCAAACCAACAACAGCCAATATGGACTGTGGATAGTGTTTATCTCCCTCTTGTTTGCTGCTTGAGAAGTGGATTTATGGCTAGAGAGAGACACAAGGATCACACATTCAGACGTACACAGGGATGCACAAAGACACACACACACACACACACACACGTACACATTTTGTTATGTACACACTTTGCTCGCTTGCTCATTTGAAAAGCACTTGCATGGAATTTGAGATTCAAGTTGAAAGGCTTTAGAGATGCTCTGCTGTTTCATTTGACCAGAAAGTCCTCCTACGACAACGCTGTCGATGCCATTTCTTATTGATAGTCATCTGTCCGTGACCCAGTAACCTCTACGCACGTTGCCAGCATACCCGTGTCGAGAAACACGTTGTATCAGAAAACCCATTTAAATATTAAATATTCAACACACCCACTTGCCATGAGGATAAAAATCTAAATGTGGGTGTCTTTGCCAATAATTAATACACCAACAACATGAATAGGAACTGTATTGACAGTTATAAACACCAGGGATTTCCTCCAAAAATGAAAAGCTTGTTTCTTCCCTGGGTTTTCTGTGAGAACGAGTCTTATCTGGTATTTCAATTTCAAATGTGATGTTTGTATTCTTCTGGTGATGCCTAATTCCCACACATAATTGATATTCATTTTTGAAAGCAAATAGTTCAAGGGAACATATTTTATTTATAGAAGAGCCTTCTTAATTTGTTCATGTTTTCCCCAGCCCATGTTTGATAGAGAAAAGCTGAAAAGCGTACTGTCATTGGTTTCTTCCGTTGGTCTCCATTTGAGATTCGGGTCGACGCTCTTTTTTTGTGCGCTTTTGTCATGCTTTCAGTGGAAGCCATTATAAACTCGATTTATTCTACATGCTGCTGTGAGCATCCTCATCTGCTTGCTGCCTGAAAACTGATTTCTGCAAAGCATTACTTTCAATCTGATGGACATACTGTATATCATATAGACTATATTCCACCGGATAGGAATAAATGCCGGCAGAAATGGGAAGTGATGTGTCAATTTCCACATTGCTCTATTGTTTGCTGCATGTTTTTACCCAATGAATGAGTACGGCGACGTCACATTAGCCTCTCACTTAGCCTAGCTAGCCCTTTCCCGTTGCCCATAGCTGTTACCACATACTTTATACCGTTTTATATTCTGATATGGAATGACAGGTGTATTTTCTAGTATGAAATGACAGCGAAAAGGGAAAAAAATATATATTTTGTATTTATTTTGGGGAATGTTTGTCAAATTTTGGAAAACAGTAAACAACCATGCTTTTGCACTTCCTAAAAGCGACAACAAAAAAAAACATTGGGCATCAAGTAAAAGTTATTCCTTGAATTCCCTTCCTTCCTATAGAAATGTAATGAGTGTCAAACCAGCCTGTCTCAGTCTGAGACTCATTAGCTGACGTGTAATGGACGTGCTTTATCTCAAAGTTTTTTCCACTCTGCTTCCTCCCTCCTCCTTCTAATGCCACTGCTGAGTTCCAACGCCACGCCAAGCGATACTAAAACTGAGGCGTTTTGGCTTATTCTCGGCCTCGGAAACATGACAGAAAAGGTTTTAGGCAGCTTTTGGGAGGCTTCTGAGCATTCCGGGACGCAAGCAGAGAGCTGTATGGTGTGGCAGCAGGAGAGGAGGGAAGGCTTCATAGTGAGTCGTGGCTGGATCCAGAGTATTGTTCCCTCAGCTACTGGTAATAAACCGGTTCTTGACTGGGCAGATTGGGAAAATTGGTCCCAGGTGGGAGACACCTGGTGGTGGTGTGGCATGGTGGTGTTCCCTCTAATGAACAATGATTCCCTGGTAGTGTCTGTGTTTGGGGGGGGGGGGTAGTGCCTTTATTCTGGACACGAGTGTTAAGAAAATGATGATGAATGGCGATGAGATTTGATATTCTAGGTCATTATAAAGTAGCCAAACTAAACCCAACGTCTAGGACGATGCTCCTGGTTCATACTTCCTATTCATTACTGTACTGTACAGTCTTACGTCAGCTATGCACATTACGTCAACTAGCCCACATGCTAAGTATTCGATAGACCTTAATTCATATTTATTCACTCTCATATATGAATAATTATGTGGTCATTTTAAATAAAGACAAATCTGCATACAGGGACTTAAATATTGCGTACATTTTATTTGTAGGGTGTTCATGATATGAGTGGACGAACTCGTGTTCTGTTGAATCGCTCTACCATTTGATCTATTTGCTTGCGCCGGAGCAGAAAATTTAAATATTTATGACTTTTTTGGTGCTGGAATATGTATGTGCAAATCATAATACTCAGCACACTACTCGTCCTCATGATCAGTTATCTGTTAAGCGAAAGCAATGACATCTGCCTTGAGTAATTACGGATCATATGCTGGGCTTGTAGTCCGAGTCCCTGTCAAACACAGGAACGCGTTGACGGGATACGCTAGGTTTTTAGCTAAAGCTGACAGACGTTTTGAATTCCTTAGAGGGTCATTCTCGCCGTAGATACTAGCTTATGAATACCTTGCGAGTGCGTGTATACGCTAGTGATACCTGTACAGGTTCCCGCTGTGCCAGTTCAATACAAGGTTAAATGGAAGGTTGGCCTATTATTGAGAAAGAAAATGAATTCCACTCTGGAACAGTCTATCACTTACTGACCATTGCCAAAAAAGACGTACTGAGAGAGATCTTCTCCTTGTATTATCTACATACAGTATATACTACAACCTTTGGGTCTCTCAAATCCTCTCATTTAGATTGCAATGCCCATGAAGATTCTCCATCATTTCTATGGCTGAATAAATAACAATATATTTTGCTGTTTATAGATCTAATGTACAGTACAATACACTTCCCTTGAAATGTACAGTTGAAGTCGGAAGTTTACATACACTTAGGTTGGAGTCATTAAAATACGTTTTTCAACCACTCCACACATTTCTTGTTAACAAACTACAGTTTTGGCAAGTTGGTTAGGACATCTACTTTCTGCATGACACAAGTCATTTTTCCAACAATTGTTAACAGACATATTATTTCACTTATAATTCAATGTATCACAATTCCAGTGGGTCAGAAGTGTACATACTCTAAGTTGACTGTGCCTTTGAACAGCTTGGAAAATTCCAGAAGAGGATGTCATGGCTTTAGAAGCTTCTGGTAGGCTAATTGACATCATTTTAGTCAATTGGAGGTGTACCTGTGGATGTATTTCAAGGCTTTACCTTCAACCTCAGTGCCTCTTTCACCACGTTCATCTGTACAAACAATAGTGTGCAAGTATAAACACCATGGGACCACACAGCCGTCATACTGCTCAGGAAGGAGATGTGTTCTGTCGCCTAGAGATTAATGTACTTTGGTGCGAAAAGTGCAAATCAATCCCAGAACTACAGCAAAGGAACTTGTGAAGATGCTGGAGGAAACAGGTATAAAAGTATCTATATATGGTAAAACAAGTCTTATATCGACATAACCTGAAAGGCCGTTCAGCAAGGAAGAAGCCACTGCTCCAAAACCGTCATAAAAAGCCAGACTACGGTTTGCAACTGCACACGGGGACAAAGATCGTACTTTTTAGAGAAATGTTCTCTGGTCTGATGAAACAAAATAGAACTGTTTGGCCATAATGACCATCATTATGTTTGGAGGAAAAAAGGGGAGGCTTGCAAGCTGAAGAACACCATCCCAACCATGAAGCATGGGGATGGCAGCATCATGTTGTGCGGGTGCTTTGCTGCAGAAGGGACTGGTGCACTTCACAAAAGAGATGGCATCATGAGGTAGGAAAATTATGTGGTTATATTGAAGTAACATCTCAAGACATCAGTCAGGAAGTTAAAGCTTGGTCTTCCAAATGGACCATGACCCCAAGCATACTTCCAAAGTTGTGGCAAAATGGCTCAAGGACAACAAAGTCAAGGTATTGGATTGGCCATCACAAAGCCTTGACCTCAATCCTCAAATCCTCAAAATTTGTGGACAGAACTGAAAAAGCGTGTGCGAGCAAGGAGGCCTACAAACCTGACTCAGCTCTGAAGGAGGAATGGGCCAAAATTCACCCAACTTATTGTGGGAAGCTTGTGGAAGGCTATCCGAGACGTTTGACCCAAGTGAAACAATTTAAAGGCAATGCTATCAAATACTAATTGAGTGTATGTAAACTTCTGACTCACTGGGAATGTGATGAAAGAAAGAAATTCTGAAATAAATCATTCTCTTTACTATTATTTTGACATTTCACATTCTTAAAATAAAGTGGTGATCCTAACTGACCTAAAACAGGGATCTTTTACGAGGATTAAATGTCAGGAATTGTGAAAAACTGAGTTTAAATGTATTTGGCTAAGGTGTATGTAAACTTCCGACTTAAACTGTATTGCCATAGTACGTTGCTCTATGATTACCACAGTCTATCCAGGCTAGTGAGCGTTTATGTTGCTGTTTCTGTCCTAAATACTTTACTCGGACATAGGGAGAGAAGTTATTGGTTTGAACCTTGACCTTTTAGAATTCCCATAACACACCTCTAGTGCTCCACCAATTACCACTCAGTGTGAAATATTACACCCAGTTACTCTCTCCCGTTCAGGAAACCTGCCGGCTTCCAAAGGGCACATCATAAATATTGATTGCTAGGTGTTGCTGTGGGGTCGCCATCATTTTATTCCCTGGTCGTTTTATGGCGAATGGCGCTTATTTTTCAGAAGTGTTCATTTAGAGCGTGAATTGCCGAATGCACAATAGGGGAGGGCCAAGTCGTAGCTGAATGTAAATGTGCTATTAATATGTTGTCGGCCAGGCTTTATTGCCCGTGTTGCTGTATATTTTATTCATAAGAGAAAGGACGAGGGGCAAAGGGCCCAGCCTAGCAGCTTCTGAAAATACCAACGGAACGACTGGAATGGAGAACCTGAGGTTGTTTTGTTCTTCCGTCTGAGAGACAGGGGCGAATGGTAAAGTCCGGATCCCGGCCCCGCCTTGAGCAGAATAAACCATGCATATTAAAGGGGATCATGGCAGGGTGGAAGTGGGTCCTTCAGTTCTTTAGATCCTACAGCAGTGCTACTTCTCATACATGGTGGATACGGAGCTCCGGAACTCATTTCCAGTAAATCTTTAACTCCATGATTGTGCTAATTAAACCGCCCCATGAGAGGTTTGCACTTCTTCTCTTCTTCTCTTCCAAACGCCTCCTCTTTTAAAACACTGTGGGGTTATGAGTCAGTCAATGGGCTGAGCCGAGACAAGACCAGCATTAATGTGTGAAATTAAGCAAATGTCCTCACTTTAAGCAGGATTTTACCTTGCACCCCTCTGATTCTTGAGGGAATATGGATGCCCCCCCCACACACACACACACATCTCCATGACATGCACATCAATCAACACGGTGGTTATTGTTGATGAAACATTACAGATCAGCTCTCTCACCCGAAAACAAAAGGTGAAGGTGGTGTCTTTTGATTGATTTACTGTGCGGAGACATGCAGTGGGGTTTGAAATTATTGACACCCTCGAAGATTAGCAGTAATGACTGTATAAAATAAATAATTCAAGTACTGAGCTACATTTATGCTCAAAATAATGGGGAAATGATACCCTTTTATAATAATGCAATTGCTCAGAGAAAGAGATTTTGTTGAAAAAATATTTTTTAAAGGTAAGGGTCAAAATTAATTGACACCCCTAAAGATTCTTATAAATAAAGTAGTCAAAAGTTTAGTATTTGGTCCCACATTCCTCGCATGCAATGATTACGTTACGCTCATTCATTTGCAGTCCATTTCAGTTGTGTTTCAGAGTACTTTGTGCCCAATGGAATTGAATGATAAGTCATGTACTGTATCATTTTGGAGTCACTTTTATTGTAAATAAGAATAGAATATGTTTCTAAACACTTCGACAATAATGTGGATGCTACCATGATTACGGATAATCCTGAATGAATTGTGAAAAATGATGAGTGAGAAAGTTACAGAGGGTCAAAGATCATATGTCCAAGACATGCTAACCTCACCTGTTATTTGACCCTCTGTGACTTTCTCACTCATCATTATTCTCTGTGGTTTTGAGCAGTCAATATAGCTCAGTATTTGAATGTTTTATTTTATACAGTCGTTATTGCCCATCTTTGTCAAGGGTGTCAATAATTTCAGACCCCACTGTATGTCTGTGCTTTACATGTAAGTTAGTTCAATGATCTTTGGTAATATTTCTAGTTTACAGCAGTGTTATCAGTGAAATGCCATGTCTGTCAACATGCCTAGGGGTGGTTTTAACACGGTAGGGGAGGATAGGCCGGTGTAGCATTTAATTATAGGAATACAAATCTAAGGAATGAAACATCAAACAGCAATTTGGCATGTCTGTCAGAGCAAATACTGTGAGAAGGGAACTACTGTAACATAGAATCCTCACTGCTTGGTATAACAGGCATTGATACGCAGACATAGCAGTCAGGCTAGCTACACATTTGACACATTGGGGCCACGCTGAAAGTAAATATTCAGAAACCTTCAGATAAAAAAAAGTCAAATCTACGTTTTAGTGTAGTTTCCAGAATACCTTAAAGTCGATGAATTATCCAGGATTGTGGTTTACAGGATAGAACAGGGTCCAGATTCAATGGAATGTATCATACATTAACACATACTGTGCCCCACAGTGCTTTCTTTGTATACAGAAGTCAGCCCCCAGAGATGTATTAGAAAAAGGCACATACTTTATACAGTACACCACAAAGGTTGGATAATTGCATCAGGACCTTGGACAGCTACCTACACATTCGGGCCTTGAACAGCTGTGCATACACATCAGTGGTATCGTCCAACAACTCTACTCAGCTTTAACTCAGGACATTTATTCATGTTTGAAATTGAATTGAATCTAAATGGAATCAGGACCTTGGACAGCAACCCACACACACATCAGTGGCATGCTAACAATTATACTCAGCTCAAACTTCTTACAGCTATTTGTGTTTGAAATAACCAACAGAGCTATTGACATAGCGCTCAACTTATCCCACTTCTGTAAAACTCCACTGGTCAGTATTTCTCCTCGGTCAGAGTTTGTTCAGTGGCCACCCTGCCACATGTCTGAAGTGATTATGCTTATCTCCATGCAGAGGTGCACCATGTTGAGCCCCATATCCTATCCTCAGTGGCACACAGCAAACGCTGTCCCTCCAGCCACAGACATGTTGATTTAGCCTGCGTGTGTGTGCATGTGCACGTGCCTGTGATGGTTGGCCAGAGGACCCTGGTTGTTTGATATGAAGGGGACACACATTAAGATGTATGCGTGCACAGTCAACACTGTAATCCCTTAATAAAGAGAAGGGCTTTGCTAAGATTAGACACCTCCTGAAGCACACTTCTTGAAGCTATGTCCTTTTCCCCAACCACTATCCTTGGAATTTGATATCATGTTTGACTGAGAAGTGTGGTAAAATGCTTACAGCTGTTTAGTCCGTCCAATAGCATTGGCGTTTAACATGTTTGGTTGAGAAATGTCAATTTTGCTACTTTGAGAAAGTTAGGCCCAACTACCTATTAGCTTCACTCTCGGCTAGTGGGCGCTAATATATTAGCCGGCTAGATAGCTGAATACTCATTAGAAGCTTGTCTGTTGTCTGCATTTTTTACTAAACTAGCGAGTTTGTGTGTGTTTTATGCCTTTCTCTCTGTCAGAGTTGTTCTGGAAAGCTGTGGATACAAAGTTGATTTCTCTTTCGGCTAACTGGCACCTAGTGTATGAAGTTGGCTAGCTTAGCTATCTATCTAGCTGTGCACAGTGTGGCTTGCCTAATTAAGAGAAAAATGACGATATTTCGTCAGTTTTGCATGTGGCTGAGAGACTTTTAGAGTGATCTCCATGGAGAGGACTCAAAGACAGGCGTTTGTGTTCAATGACTTGATCAGTCAATTTTCAGTGTTTTGAAATGTTCGCCCTGAAAAAATGTATCTCAAAGTTTTATAGTGTGTGTTTGTCTGTTCCCTATCTGTCTGTGGTTACACACTCTGTAGGTGGTTAGGCAGCAGTGGCTAGAGGATCACCTCCAGTCGCATTTGAGGTATTTATAAACCGGCAGTGAAGAAGACAGATCACCAGCCCTCAAGCTGCCTGTGTCCCATCGTTCTCCAGTCGAGGCCTGCCTTCAAACAGCATTACACCATTCTCAGTCACTACCAAACAACATTCCCTTGCTTTCTGCTGTATTTCAATTTCTGGTTAAGTTCCGAGTCTTCATGGAGGGCAATGCATCCAGAGCGTTATTCTCTGACAATTTGTAGCTAGTCAAGTCCCAATGTATTTCAAAATAAAGCTTTACCTTGTGTCACTTTAAATATCTTCCCCCTTGCATTTACTGTAGCCGGCTGTCTGCCACTGCATATTGGGTTCCATATGAATGTGTGTGTTGGTGGAACCGCACGGTAGGGACAAATATAGGCTCAAGGTGAGCTGTGCTTGAGCTAGCAATAACAAGTGACAGGTATAAGCATGTGTCACAACTGAGAGGTACCTCGTCAGGTGACTGGCACAATGTATAGCACTTAAACCATACATTTCATCCGGGAGCCAGTGACAATTCTGTGCTGTGCAAGATTTCTATATCACAGAGCAAGAGATCTACAGTAGTATATTTTGAGCAGTAGTTTTACCAAAAGGTTTTAAGCAAGCAAATGTAATCAGTCTTACTCTTTCACGAGTTGGCCAGATTCTCTCAAAATCCAATTCCAGTTTTGTAGTCAGTCCATGTTTTATGAAATGAGAGCATGTGGTTGAACCGCATTTGGTTAATCCACGCAGCAACACAAGCACACACTCCACATACTGGCAATGACCCACAGTGGGTTCAGAGGAATGTTCTCCCGATATGATGGATAGTCTCCCGTATCCTTGGCCACTTTAAGACCCTTACATTGTGGATGCTCTTCAAAAGAGAAGCACACCAGGGACAACACTGCCTTTTCAAATCCATAGGGAACTAAATCTCCACTATGATTCAAGTCCAGAAGAACAAAAACCTGCAGGGAAGGAGGGAAAATGAAGGCGGAATTGAGTATAGGGAATATACGGCTATTGAAGCAAAGCCGTTTGAATATAACAATGGAGTGTTGCTCGGGCTATGATGTAGCCTCAGTTGGCTGTACCAAGGCCCACAGGTATTCTTTTATATTTCATATCATTTGAAGTGCTTGTAGTCAGTTGCTGTGTCACGCACACACTGTGCATCATTCAGTGAACAGCATAGAGGTTTATGCTCACTTAATGGAGTGGTTTGACTATGTTGGGCGGAATGTGCTATGCCTTCTAAAGAATTCTGACTGGGTTGTGTAAGTGTGTTACCTGAGCACTTCCCATTTCTCTCCCCTCCTCATCCTCACAGATACCTGTACTTTGCTCTTCTGCTGCTGTTAGTGAATCGAGAGGGAACGTTTGGAGCCCAAGTCAGGAGAGAAATGACTAAACTGTACTATGTAGAAATAAATGAGCCATCTAGTCCCAAAACGATGCATTAGTCCCTGCAATGGATAATAATTTCACGAGGACCCATGTTTGAATATATGCACGATACTCCAAATGATCATATGGAGCAGCTAGTTTAAATTGTTGGCGATTTGCTCTGTTACGTCTGAATGAGTAATAGCGAGAGCTTTGCTGTTGTGGAGTTTTATTGTAAGTCTGAGCAGTTTTTAAATGAGATCTTAAGGTGTATAGTTAAACTCCTCATCTCCTCATTTAAAATACAAGAACACCTTCACCACGGATCGGTAATAGGTCGTGGTAGTGATCAGAAAGGAGTGAAATGGTTGCTATGCCGTTATTATTCTACCTTAACTTCAACAAGGAACACAGACTGAGACCAAGGTCTCTTTTACAGCTGGGCCCTGCGTATACATGTTTACACATACAGTGTAGGTACAATGATTAAGAAACTACACAAGACAAACAAAACGATCACAGAAAATACACAAATACAGCAGCAGATTGTTACATTTACACAGAGGTTATTCCCCTAACAGGTTATTCCCCTAAGAGCACAATAACTTGATTTACCCGAAACAGTTACAAGCAATACAAAAATAAAGATCCTCCAATATATGTTTAAAATGGGCAACAGGGGGACAAGAGTCTCAAGTTTTAAGTTTAGTCTGCAGGCGATTCCAAATCAAATCAAATCAAATGTATTTATATAGCCCTTCGTACATCAGCTGATATCTCAAAGTGCTGTAGAGAAACCCAGCCTAAAACCCCAAACAGCAAGCAATGCAGGTGTAGAAGCACAGTGGCTAGGAAAAACTCCCTTGAAAGGCCAAAACCTAGGAAGAAACCTAGAGAGGAACCAGGCTATGAGGGATGGCCAGTCCTCTTCTGGCTGTGTCGGGTGGAGATTATAACAGAACATGGACAAGATGTTCAAATGTTCATAAATGACCAGCATGGTCAAATAATAACAATCACAGTAGTTTTCGAGGGTGCAACAAGTCAACACCTCAGGAGTAAATGTCAGTTTGCTTTCCATAGCCGATCATTAAGAGTATCTCTACCGCTCCTGCTGTCTCTAGAGAGTTGAAAACAGCAGGTCTGGGACAGGTAGCAAGTCCGGTGAACAGGTCAGGGTTCCATAGACGCAGGCAGAACAGTTGAAACTGGAGCAGCAGCACGGCCAGGTGGACTGGAGACAGCAAGGAGTCATCATGCCAGGTAGTCCTGAGGCATGGTCCTTGGGCTCCGAGACAGAGAAAGAAAGAAAGAGAGAATTAGAGAGATCATACTTAAATTCACACAGGACACCGGATAAGACAGGAGAAGTACTCCAGATATAACAGACTGACCCTAGTCCCCCGACACATAAACTACTGCAGCATAAATACTGGAGGCTGAGACAGGAGGGGTTAGGAGACACTGTGGCCCCATCTGATGATAACCCCAGACAGGGCCAAACAGGCAGGATATAACCCCACACACTTTGCCAAAGCACAGCCCCCACACCACTAGAAGAGGGGGGGGGGGGGCAACCCAGACAGGAAGATCACGTCAGTGACTCAACCCATTCAAGTGACGCACCCCTCCTAGGGACGGCATGGAAGAGCACCAGTAAGCCAGTGACTCAGCCCCTGTAATAGGGTTAGAGACAGAGAATCCGAGTGGAGAGAGGGGAACCGGCCAGGCAGAGACAGCAAGGGCGGTTCGTTGCTCCAGAGCCTTTCCGTTCCATAGGCAAGGAGCGTAACAGGAAAAGGCAGCCATACCCAACTCTGTGGAAATCGCATGGGCCCCAAGTGTAATCCATGCTTGAGACCTGGTTTTAGGAATTCTAATTCTAATATTGATGAGTGATGATAAATAAGAAGGTAGTTTATTCAGATGTGCTTTATAGACAAACACGAGAGCGTGTTGTTCTCGTCTAATGGACAGCGAAGTCCAACACACATTTTGATATAAAACACAGTGGTGGGTTCTGCAGCTAGCACCCGGAATCAACCTAAGTTTGCAATGATAAGTAGCATCCAGCGATTTAAGTGCTGATGCCCTAGCATGCATGCAGATAATATCCCCATAATCTATAACGGACATAAAAGTAGCTTGCACAATTTGTCTTCTATTTGTAGAGGACAAGCATGTCCTGTTTCTATAGAGGAAGCCTAGCTTGATTTTGAGCTGTTTACAAAGTTCGTCAATATGCATTTTAAAAGACAGTTCATCATCCAACCATATCCCTATGTATGTATATGCAGAGACCTGGTTAATTCGAGAACCATCTAAGCTCGTAAGTGCAAGTGTATTTTCAACCAACTTTTTTAGCCTCTTAAAAATGTGTTTTCTTTGCATTTAAAACAAGCTTCAGCTGTATAAAAGACCCTTGTAATGTCTTAAAATCGGTCTCCAATAGTGAGAATGCTTGGTCAGCCATTGAGGCGATAGAGTACATGACAGTGTCATCAGCATATAAATTAATTTGACACTTGATCTCATCACCGACATTGTTTATGTAGAGAGTGAACAGTAATGGACCAAGTATAGAACCTTGTGGGACCCCTTTAACCAACTCCAATGGCTCCGACTGGATTCCGTCGACTCTAAGAGCCTGGCTTCTATCCTTTAGATAGTCATGAAACCAACGACAGGCATCCAATCCCAGTCCTATTGACGACAGTTTACCCACACATTTTTGCATGTTCTACAGTGTCAAAAGCTTTAGACCAATCTATGAACAAGGCAGCACAGTACTTTCTATTATCTAGGGCATTAGTAATATCATTTACAATAAGTACAGTGGCCGTAACAGCACTGTGTTTAGGTCTGAAGCCAGATTGATTACGAGAAAGAGTATTGTTAACAGTTAAAGAAGATTGTAGTTGCCTATTCACCAGTGACTCTAGAATTTTAGCCAAACAGGAGAGCTTAGAGATGGGCCGATAATTATCCAATTCACCACCATCACCTCCCTTGAGGAGTGGTAGAACAAAAGCTGCTTTCCAAGCTTTAGGGATCTTTCCTTCGACGGATGTTTGATTAAAGATATGCGTCACTGCACTAGAAATAATAGGTGGCGCACACTTGAGTAAATATGGATCCAGATTGTCAGCGTCTAATGATTTCTTAGAATCTATAGCAGATGGTGCAGATAAGACCTCATCTTCTGTGACTTTTTGAAAATGAAAAACCGGCTTACTGTTTTCCACATCAGCTGAAGGCCGAGGGGCTGAAACAATAGACCGGTCAGGATCATGTTGGCCATTTTTTCTTTCAAAACATCTCAAATTTCAGTTCGGTCACTGATGATCCCAGATTCCGATGTAATTTGCTTCGGCAGGGAAGTCCAGGAGTTTCCTGGTTTAAGTGAGTTAGCAGTTTTCCAGAATATAGTGACTCTGTCAGACTCTGTCACCTAGATGTAGCCTTTTTTTATTCCTCTGGTCCATTTATTTCTCAATTGCCTAAAAAGCAGCCAATCAGCTGTTTCATCAGTTGTCATCGCCAAGGCCCATGCTTGATTCTTTTGCAGAAAAGGGATTTTCAAATCACAGGAGAACCAAGGATTCGTTTTCTTTTTTTATAACCCTAAGTCGCTTTAATGGGGCGTGTTTATCAGCCATGAAGGTACAAATTTATGAAAAGAAAGAGAACGCTAAAACCAGGTCCATTGTCCTCATGGGAGCATTTTATTATTCCAAATGCTTCTATCTGACAGCTACATTTATCTTGTGTATAAATGTGGCAGCTGTATATATAACCTATGGTAATTTAGTCACGTAGCTGTTCTCTGAAAACACCTGGGCTCCTATTTTGGGCCTGATCGTCTGCAGCAGAGTGGATGCTTGAATACTGTGTGTATGTGTGTGATTACTGATGATATGTGTATGTGTCACTACCATTACTGCTGTTCATTGGTTATTGATTGCCATTACCATTAGTATCTATTTATCCTGCTACTGGTCACTATTACTCCTGTTTACATATATACACTGCTCAAAAAAATAAAGGGAACACTTAAACAACACAATGTAACTCCAAGTCAATCACACTTCTGTGAAATCAAACTGTCCACTTAGGAAGCAACAATGATTGACAATACATGTCACATGCTGTTGTGCAAATGGAATAGACAACAGGTGGAAATTATAGGCAATTAGCAAGACACCCCCAATAAAGGAGTGGTTCTGCAGGTGGGGACCACAGACCACAGACCACTTCTCAGTTCCTATGCTTCCTGGCTGATGTTTTGGTCACTTTTGAATGCTGGCGGTGCTTTCACTCTAGTGGTAGCATGAGACGGAGTCTACAACCCACACAAGTGGCTCAGGTAGTGCAGCTCATCCAGGATGGAACATCAATGCGAGCTGTGGCAAGAAGGTTTGCTGTGTCTGTCAGCGTAGTGTCCAGAGCATGAAGGCGCTACCAGGAGACAGGCCAGTACATCAGGAGACGTGGAGGAGGCCGTAGGAGTGCAACAACCCAGCAGCAGAACCTCTACCTCTGCCTTTGTGCAAGGAGGAGCAGGAGGAGCACTGCCAGAGACCTGCAAAATGAACTCCAGCATGCCACAGATGTGCATGTGTCTGCTCAAACAGTCAGAAACAGACTCCATGAGGGTGGTATGAGGGCCCGATGTCCACAGGTGGGGGTTGTGCTTACAGCCCAACACCGTGCAGGAAGTTTTTCATTTGCCAGAGAACACCAAGATTGGCAATTTCACCACTGGCGCCCTGTGCTCTCCACAGATGAAAGCAGGTTCACACTGAGCACATGTGACAGACGTGACAGTCTGGAGACGCCTTGGAGAACGTTCTGCTGCCTGCAACATCCTCCAGCATGACCGGTTTGGCGGTGGGTCAGTCATGGTGTGGGGTGGCATTTCTTTGGGGGGCCGCACAGCCCTCCATGTGCTCGCCAGAGGTAGCCTGACTGCCATTAGGTACCGAGATGAGATCCTCAGACCCCCTGTGAGACCATATGCTGGTGCGGTTGGCCCTGGGTTCCTCCTAATGCAAGACAATGCTAGACCTCATGTGGCAGGAGTGTGTCAGCAGTTCCTGCAAGAGGAAGGCATTGATGCTATGGACTTGCCCACCCATTCCCCAGACCTGAATCCAATTGAACACATCTGGGATATCATGTTTCGCTCCATCCACCAACGCCACGTTGCACCACAGACTGTCCAGGAGTTGGCGGATGCTTTAGTCCAGGTCTTGGAGGAGATCCCTCAGGAGACCATCCACCACCTCATCAGGAGCATGCCCAGGCGTTGTAGGGAGGTCATACAGGCACATGGAGGCCACACACACTACTGAGCCTCATTTTGACTTGTTTTAAGGACATTACATCAAAGTTGGATCAGCCTGTAGTGTGGCTTTCCACTTTAATTTTGAGTGTGACTCCAAATCCAGACCTCCATGGGTCGGTAAATTTGATTTCCATTGATCATTTTTGTGTGATTTTGTTGTCAGCACATTCAACTATGTAAAGAAAAAAGTATTTAATAAGAATATTTCATTCATTCAGATCTAGGATTTGTTATTTTTGAGCAGTGTATATCCCATATGAATCTTCTCTTTGTGCCAGATTGGGTTCAAGTGACTTGTGTTTCTTTTTTTCTGTATTTCCCGGTATATGTTTTGTATGTATGTGTGTATGTGTACGATTATTTGACGATAAATACACAATGCAGAGGACTAAAGGTCAAGAGGGAATTAATGATCAATGGAAATAGTTGCTTTTCTGTAATGGGAATTTCAGTCCAGGACTTATAGCTATATGTGGCAAGTTCTCATTGGTTCGAATTGTCTTTATACTTCGAGCCTGAAACGGGTTACTTGTTATTTGGCCATTGGCTCTATTTTACTGCAAGGAATTCTAATTGGTCAACCACAGGCAAGGTTTGGGTTACAAACTACATCCTGTCTCTTTGTTCAGTAGAGAAGACATTGAGGACAAGTGAAGAATGACCATCTACCTTCCAGCATAACAACTATGATTTGTTCTCCTCCATTTTTCTCCCCTTGATTTGCTTTGGGGTCTGTGATATTGAAGAATAACATCAACTGCTGACGTATGTATGTGTGTGTGTGTGTGTGTGTGTGTGTGTGTGTGTGTGTGTGTGTGTGTGTGTGTGTATGTATGTATGTATGTATGTATGTATGTATGTATTATTTTACTGCTTTAGGGATGTAACTATTGTTTGTATAACCTAATTTACTATTAAGTATAGATTTTTACCATACTACTTTTTCACTCTTTATGCGATGCCCAATACAGAGAACACCGGAAGAAGAATTATCATTTAATTACCACAGTGAATTATTGTAAGGTTTGTTTATGTGTCAATTAAATCCCAATTGGCAACCCATTCATTCATTCATTCAGTATATTACAAAACATATTTATATATTCCTGCTACCAGTCACTTTTTGTTGTTGACAAGCTTTCACACACACACACACACACACCCACACACATACACTGCCTGCATGTACGTATCTGCTGCAAATACTCCAGTATGCCTGCACATTGTACATTTAGTACTGGCACTGACCTTGTACATTCTTCTGCTTTTCGTGTTTTTTTCCCCTGTCTTTTGTCTTATTTCTCATGTTATTGTTTGTTTTTTATTAGTTATAAGATTTTGATATTGAATACTTCAGTGTTGGTTAGGGCTTCCAAGTTAAGCGTTTCCCTGTACTGCATGTGACAACATGAAACTTGAAACTTGTGTGAGCGAAATAGAGCCTGAGAGTGTGTGCGTGTGTATAAGCATCTGCCTGTCAGTATGTGTGTAAGCTCAGTGGTTTTGTCTTCAATGCTAATGTAGGCGCCAGGCGCCTGGCTTTTGAAAGTGAAAAGTGGAGATTCTTTACTTAAGCATGGCCCCGTTTGGCCTTGACATCTGAAACTCATTTCACCATAATGACTCTATTCCACAGCGAGCTCCCCAGGGAGATGATCAGCTCGCTTTGTGCTCTCGTTCCTCCTCTCCTTCTCCAGGGATGTGAGGGAGGAAGGAGGGGAGAGGGTGCATTGTACAGTACTACAATGAGGGAACACTGATGTAGGACAATTATTATGCAGACATGATTATATATCTCTCCTCGAGAGCAGGGACATGTCAGCAGTGGGTCTGTTCATTAAAGCCATTAAATATGACCTGCAGCATAAGGGCCAGCCCAGCAGGGCCACACCACACACACTTCAAACTCCTTATTTCTCTCTCTCGACGTACAGGTATATACACTCTTGATCTGACACTTTCACTCTCTCTCTCTCTCAAACACAAACACACACACTTCCCCTTCCTCCTCTTCCCTCTACGTTTGTCTTCCCCTTCCCCCTCTTTCCTCTACGTTTGTCTTCCCCTTCCCCTCTTTCCTCTACGTTTGTCTTCCCCTTCCCCCTCTTTCCTCTACGTTTGTCTTCCCCTTCCCCCTCTTTCCTCTACGTTTGTCTTCCCCTTCCCCCTCTTTCCTCTACGTTTGTCTTCCCCTTCCCCCTCTTTCCTCTACGTTTGTCTTCCCCTTCCCCCTCATTCCTCTACATTTGTCTTCCCCTTCCCCCTCATTCCTCTACGTTTGTCTTTCCCTTCCCCCTCTTTCCTCTACGTTTGTCTTCCCCTTCCCGATCTTTCCTCTACGTTCGTCTACCCCTTCCCCCTCTTTCCTCTACATTCGTCTTCCCCTTCCCCTCTTTCCTCTACGTTTGTCTTCCCCTTCCCACTCTTTCCTCTACGTTTGTCTTCCCCTTCCCCTCTTTCCTCTACGTTTGTCTTCCCCTTCCCCCTCTTTCCTCTACGTTTGTCTTCCCCTTCCCCCTCTTTCCTCTACGTTTGTCTTCCCCTTCCCGATCTTTGCTCTACGTTTGTCTTCCCTTCCCGATCTTTCCTCTACGTTTGTCTTCCCCTTCCCCTCTTTCCTCTACGTTTGTCTTCCCCTTCCCCCTCTTTCCTCTACGTTTGTCTTCCCCTTCCCCTCTTTCCTCTACGTTTGTCTGCCCCTTCCCCTCATTCCTCTACGTTTGTCTACCCCTTCCCCTCTTTCCTCTACGTTTGTCTTCCCCTTCCCCTCTTTCCTCTACGTTTGTCTTCCCCTTCCCCTCTACGTTTGTCTTCCCCTTCCCCCTCTTTCCTCTTCGTTTGTCTTCCCCTTCCCCCTCTTTCCTCTACGTTTGTCTTCCCCTTCTCTCTCTCTCTCTATATATCTCTCTCCATCTCACTCTCCCTCTCATTCACTCACACATCCTCTCTTTTTCTCCATCTCTGGTGCTAAGAGCAGACCCAGAGCAACCCAAGCCAGAGCACCTGCCCAGGTCTTAACTGTGATTAATGCTGAAGGGAGGACCAGGTCTCTCCTGGTGTCCCGTCACTGAGACCTCTGTGTGACACATACCGGGACTCAGCATATCAGACGCCATTTCAATCTTTGGCACCACAGGCTCCTGGTATCTTACATATCATTCCTGTCTTTAAAACGTTCCCAACCCTGACTGTTGCTGACTTTCTTCTAGGTGTTTAAGAACCTTTAGAATGACAGTCCCATTGAGATACACACATTTAATGTGATATTATAGTGTTTTATTTCATTCTATGGATTGAATAGAAACCATTGAACCATTAACGAGTATGTAGACTGCAAGCAGGTTATGAAGAACCATGTAAATAAAGATTACAGTACATGCATCACATAACAGTATTCTATCCACCTAAGCTCTAATTTGATTCCCACTGAAGGGTGATGATACTGGAAGTGGGAATGGGTTCGGCAGTGTGTAATGTCCCAGGTACAGTAACACCTCGTTGTTTGCGCGTAATCGACGGTGAGAAACGGATGATGGAGGTAGCAGCAGCAGGTGACACATCCTCAGCTCCAGATGCTAGGTGTTAAAGTACATCATGTGTCTATGAGCTCAACCTAAAATTATTTTTCACAGAAGCAAAAAAAAAATGTATATATCCCATTAAGTTTAAAAAATGTACCATTATTTCTAGGATAGAGAACATTTTATGGCCGAATTTATCCTTTTTTACAGTTCCATTAAAAAAGATGGCATTTCAGGTTTATGGATGTGGCCAGACCTAAGTGGACGATTTGTCATTGCAGTCTTTCTGTCATAACAGATCTCTCATCAGTCTTGGTATGGCAGCACTCAGCTATCAATGCATTGGTGGCCATTTTTCATTCAGTTGCTACGGCAACAACTTGATTGTGTGTGTGTGTGTGTGTGTGTGTGTGTGTGTGTGTTGCATGTGCTTTTCATCCAAACATCCCTGAAACCACAGGGTTCCAGACATTTTCAAATGTATACTGCTGTTTGTATGTTTATAGTACACTACCGGTCAAAAGTTTTTCTTTATTTGTATTAATTTCTACATTGTAGAATAATAGTGAAGACATCAAAACTATGAAACAACACATATGGAATCATGTAGTAACCAAAAACGATATTTTATATTTGAGATTCTTCAAATAGCCACCCTTTGCCATGATGACAGCTTTGGACACTCTTGATATTCTCTCAACCAGCTTCATAAAGTAGTCACCTGGAATGCTTTTCAATTAGCAGGTGGGACTTCTTAAAAGTACATTTGTGGAATTTATTTTCTGAAACTGGCTCCCACAGGAATGGAAGACCCAGAGTTACCTGTTCTGCAGAGGATAAGTTCGTTAGAGTTACCAGCCTTAGACATTGCAGCCCAAATAAATGCTTCACAGTGTTCAAGTAACAGACACATCTCAACATCAACTGCTCAGAGGAGACTGTGTGAATCATGCCTTCATGGTCGATTTGCTGCAAAGAAACCACTACCAAAGGACACCAATAAGAAGAAGAGACTTGCTTGGGCCAAGAAACACGAGCAATGGACATTAGACCGGTGGAAATTTGTCCTTTGGTCTGGAGTTCAAATTGGAGATTTTTGGTTCCAACCGACGCGTCTTTGTGAGATGTGGTGTAGGTGAACGGATGATCTCTGCATGTGTATTTCCCACCGTAAAGCATGGAGGAGGAGGTGTTATGATGTGGGGGTGCTTTACTGGTGACAGCGTCTGTGATTTATTTAGAATTCAAGGCACACTTAACCAGCATGGCTACCACATCGTTCTGCAGCGATATGCCATCCCATCTGGTTTGGGCTTAGTGGGACTATCATTTATGTTTCAACAGGACAATGACCCAACACACCTCCAGGCTGTGTAAGGGCTAATTGACCAAGAAGGAGAGTGATGGAGTGCTGCATCAGATGACCAGGCCTCCACTATCCCCCACCTCAACCAAATTGAGATGGTTTGAGATGAGTCAGACCACAGAGTGGAGGAAATACAGTGCTCAGCATATGTGGGAACTCCTTCAAGACTGTTGGAAAAGCATTCCAGGTGAAGCTGGTTGAGACAATACCAAGAGTGTGCAAAGATGTCATCAAGGCAAAGAGTGGTTATTTGAAGAATCTCAAATATAAAATATAGTTGTTGGTTACTTATTCTCTGCAGAACAAGTAACTCTGGGTCTTCCATTCCTGTGGGATAAATTCCACAAATTAACCTTTAAGAAGTCACACCTGTTAATTGAAATACATTCCAGGTGACTACTTTATGAAGCTGGTTGAGAGAATACCAAGAGTGTCCAATGCTGTCATCATGGCAAAGGATGGCTCTTTGAAGAATCTCAAATCTCAAATCTAGTTTTTGGTTACTACATGATTCCATATGTGTTATTTCATAGTTTTGATGTCTTCACTATTATTCTACAATGTATAAAAAAATAAAAATAAAGAAAAGCCATTGAATGAGTAGGTGTTCTAAAACTTTTGACCAATAGTGTAGACTATAATGACAAGTTAAATGTCTGCATACAGAAGATGAAACACATCTCATGTAAACCAACCACCGGTAGTATCGCACCTAGTCTACTGAATCCCTTTAATGCTCTCCGTGTCATAACAAGGGATGTCAAGTGCCAATGGAGTTGAAAGCATCGAAGAGAGATCTAATAACCATGCTATTACCGATTATAATCATAGTGACAATTTCCTTGGTTATTAAATAATTAACCGAAGTTGTGCAAACGTATTCCTTTTCCACATGGGACGTGCCACCATTTGAATGCAGCGAACGCAACCTTTTAAGCTGTGATCCAGCTCCGCAGTAGGCTTTAATTGGTGAACCAGTGACTTCCTGTAGCTTTGCTATTGATTTGTATTTGCATAGTTATTTGTGGATGGATACAAAGCCGGTGGTACTCTATTGACCATGCTTCCATAACGTGCACCGAGTACACGAGGGCAGCAAGGTGGCGAGAGCCAATCGTTAATGCAGAAACAGAGAGAGGGTCGTGCTATGAAACCCCAACAAGATCTCATGCTTTTTTTACACTGTTTCACTTCAGGATTTGACATTTATCCAAGGGGGAGATAAACATCACATTTCGGGGGTTAAGTTGAAGCGTTAATTCCGAATGGTTAAGGTAAGGAATAGGGTTTAAACCCATACTTTCAAACGAGTGACTAGCACTGGGACTGAACACACAACCCTCAGAGCCAGAGCTCGCGGCGTAAGCCTATCCACCATCCGCATTCACAACACCATAGCAAGCCTACTTGATGGTAACAATGCTCACCGTTGCCCCTAGTGGACGGTTTTGAAAGCATGTCCCGATGTCCTTGTGTTTGGGTTTAGATTGTTGGACTGACTCCACAGTGACACAGGCACATGATTTGATTTGAAGGGTAAAGTTGATTCCGTAGGGTCACAGTGGCGGTTTTACCCATGCCAACCGCTCTCTCACTCCATCTACCGCACCTTTTGTAGTGATATATCAAATCAAATCAAATTTTATTTGTCACATACACATGGTTAGCAGATGTTAATGCGAGTGTAGTGAAATGCTTGTGCTTCTAGTTCCGACAATGCAGTAATAACCAACGAGTAATCTAACCTAACAATTCCACAACTACTACCTTATATACACACACGTGTAAAGGGATAAAGAATATGTACATAAAGATATAAGAATGAGTTATGGTACAGAACGGCATAGGCAAGATCCAGTAGATGGGATAGAGTGCAGTATATACATGTACATATGCGATGAGTAATGTGGGGTATATAAACATAAAGTGGTATAGTTTAAAGTGGCTAGTGATACATGTATTACATACAGATGGCAAGATGCAGTAGATGATACAGTACAGTATATACATATACATATGAGATGAGTAATGTAGGGTATGTAAACATTATATTAAGTGGCATTGTTTAAAGTGGCTAGTGATACATTTTTACATCAATTTCCATCAATTCCCATTATTAAAGTGGGTGGAGTTGAGTCAGTATGTTGGCAGCAGCCACTCAATGTTAGTTGTGGCTGTTTAACAGTCTGATGGCCTTGAGATAGAAGCTGTTTTTCAGTCTCTCGGTCCCAGCTTTGATGCACCTGTACTGACCTCGCCTTCTGGATGATAGCGGGGTGAACAGGCAGTGGCTCGGGTGGTTGTTGTCCTTGATGATCTTTATGGCCTTCCTGTGACATCGGGTGGTGTAGGTGTCCTAGAGGGCAGGTAGTTTGCCCCCGGTGATGCGTTGTGCATACGTCACTACCCTCTGAAAAGCCAAGATAATATTCTAATCTTTGGTGACTTTAATATTCACATGGAAAAATCCATAGACCCACTCCAAAAGGCTTTCGGAGCCATCATCGACTCAGTGGGTTTTGTTCAACATGTCTCTGGCCCTACTCACTGTCACAGTCATACTCTGGACCTAGTTTTGTCCCATGGAATACATGTTGTGGATCTTAATGTTTTTCATCATAATCCTGGACTATCAGACCACCATTTTATTACGTTTGCAATTGCAACAAATAATCTGCTCAGACCCCAACCAAGGAACATCAAAAGTCGTGCTATAAATTCACAGACAACACAAAGATTCCTTGATGTCCTTCCAGACTCCCTCTGTCTACCCAAGGATGTCAGAGGACAAAAATCAGTTAACCACCTAACTGAGGAACTCAATTTAACCTTGCACAATACCCTAGATGCAGTTGCACCCCTAAAAATTAAAAACATTTCTCATAAGAAACTAGCTCCCTGGTATACAGAAAATACCCGAGCTCTGAAGCAAGCTTCCAGAAAATTGGAATGGATATGGCGCCACACCAAACTGGAAGTCTTCCGACTAGCTTGGAAAGACAATACCGTGCAGTATCGAAGAGCCCTTATTGCTGCTCGATCATCCTATTTTTCCTTAATTGAGGAAAATAAGAACAATCCGAAATTCCTTTTTGATACTGTAGCAAAGCTACCTAAAAAGCAGCATTCCCCAAGAGAGGATGGCTTTCACTTCAGCAGTAATAAATTCATGAACTTCTTTGAGGAAAAGATCATGATCATTAGAAAGCAAATGACAGACTCCTCTTTAAATCTGCGTATTCCTTCAAAGCTCAGTTGTCCTGAGTCTGCACAACTCTGCCAGGACCTAGTATCAAGAGAGACACTCAATTGTTTTAGTACTATATCTCTTGACACAATGATGAAAATAATCATGGCCTCTAAACCTTCAAGCTGCATACTGGACATTATTCCAACTAAACTACTGAAAGAGCTGCTTCTTGTGCTTGGCCCTCCTATGTTGAACATAATAAACGGCTCTCTATCCACCGGATGTGTACCAAACTCACTAAAAGTGGCACTAATAAAGCCTCTCTTGAAAGAGCCAAACCTTGACCCAGAAAATATAAAAAACTATCGGCCTGTATCGAATCTTCCATTCCTCTCAAAAATGTTAGAAAAGGCTCTTGTTAGAACTCACTGCCTTCCTGAAGACAAACAATGTATACAAAATGCTTCTGTCTGGTTTTAGACCCCATCATAGCACTGAGACTTCACTTGTGAAGGTGGTAAATTACCTTTTAATGGCATCAGACCGAGGCTCTGCATCTGTCCTTGTGCTCCTAGACCTTAGTGCTGCTTTTGATACCATCGATCACCACATTCTTTTGGAGAGATTGGAAACCCAAATTGGTCTACACGGACAATAAACTTTTTGTCCAAAAATGATGCAGAAAAATGTATCCATGCTTTTGTTACTTCTAGGTTAGACTACTGCAATGCTCTACTTTCCGGCTACCCGGATAAAGCATTAAATAAACTTCAGTTAGTGCTAAATACAGCTGCTAGAATCCTGACTAGAAGCCCAAAATTTTATCATATTACTCCAGTGCTAGCCTCCCTACACTGGCTTCCTGTCAAGGCAAGGGCTGATTTCAAGGTTTTACTGCTAACCTACAAAGCATTACATGGGCTTGCTCCTACCTATCTCTCTGATTTGGTCCTGCCGTACATACCTACACGTACGCTAAGGTCACAAGACGCAGGCCTCCTAATTGTCCCTAGAATTTCTAAGCAAACAGCTGGAGGCAGGGCTTTCTCCTATAGAGCTCCATTTTTATGGAATGGTCTGCCTACCCATGTGAGAGACACAAACTCGGTCTCAACCTTTAAGTCTTTACTGAAGACTCATCTCTTCAGTGGGTCATATGATTGAGTGTAGTCTGGCCCAGGAGTGTGAAGGTGAACGGAAAGGCTCTGGAGTAACGAACCTCCCTTGCTGTCTCTGCCTGGCCGGTTCCCCTCTTTCCACTGGGATTCTCTGCCTCTAACCCTATTACAGGGGCTGAGTCACTGGCTTACTGGTGCTCTTTCATGCCATCCCATGGTGAGGGGTGCGTCACTTGAGTGGGTTGAGTCACTGATGTGATCTTCCTGTCTGGGTTGGCGCCCCCCCCCCCTTGGGTTGTCCCATGGCGGAGATCTTTTTGGGCTATACTCGGCCTTGTCTCAGGATGGTAAGTTGGTGGTTGAAGATATCCCTCTAGTGTTGTGGGGGTTGTGCTTTGGCAAAGTGGGTGGGGTTACATCCTTCCTGTTTGGCCCTGTCCGGGGTTGTCATCGGATGGGGCCACAGTGTCTCCTGACCCCTCCTGTCTCAGCCTCCAGTATTTATGCTGCAGTAGTTTGTGTCGGGGGGCTGGGGTCAGTTTGTTATATCTGGAGTACTTCTCCTGTCCTATCCGGTGTCCTCTGTGAATTTAAGTATGCTCTCTCTAATTCTCTCTTTCTTTCTCTCTTTCTTTCTTTCTCTGTCTCGGAGGACCTGAGCCCTAGGACCATGCCTCAGGACTACCTGGTATGATGACTCCTTGCTGTCCCCAGTCCACTTGGCCATGCTGTTGCTCCAGTTTCAACTGTTCTGCCTGTGATTATTATTATTTGACCATGCTTGTCATTTATGAACATTTGAACATCTTTGCCATGTTCTGTTATAATCTCCACCCGGCACAGCCAGAAGAGGACTGGCCACCCCACATAGCCTGGTTCCTCTCTAGGTTTCTTCCTAGGTTTTGGCCTTTCGAGGGAGTTTTTCCTAGCCACCGTGCTTCTACACCTGCATTGCTTGCTGTTTGGGGTTTTAGGCTGAGTTTCTGTTCAGCGCTTTGAGATATCAGCTGATGTACGAAGGGCTATATAAATACATTTGATTTGATTTGTGGACCTATTGGGGCGGTAAGCAAATTGGAGTGGGTATAGGGTGTCAGTTAGGGTGGAGGTGATATGGTCCTTGACTAGTCTCTCAAAGCACTTCATGATGACGGAAGTGAGTGCTACGGGGCGGTAGTCGTTTAGCTCAGTTACCTTAGCTTTCTTGGGAACAGGAACAACGGTGGCCCTCTTGAAGCATGTGGGAACAGCAGACTGGGATAAGGATTGATTGAATATGTCCGTAAACACACCAGCCAGCTGGTCTGCGCATGCTCTGAGGACGCGGCTGGGGATGCCGTCTGGGCCTGCAGCCTTAGGAGGGTTAACACGTTTAAGTGTTTTACTCACGTCGGCTGCAGTGAAGGAGAGCCCGCAGGTTTTGGTAGCGGGCCGTGTCCGTGGAACTGTAGTGTCCTCAAAGCGAGCAAAAAAGTTATTTAGTCTGTCTGGGAGCAAGACATCCTGGTCCGCGACGGGGCTGGTTTTCTTTTTGTAATCCGTGATTGACTGTAGACCCTGCCACTTACCTCTTGTGTCTGAGCCGTTGAATTGCGACTCTACTTTGTCTCTATACTGACACTTAGCTTGTTTGATTGCCTTGCTGAGGGAATAGCTACACTGTTTGTATTCGGTCATGTTTCCAGTCACCTTGCCCTGGTTAAAAGCAGTAGTTTGCGCATTCAGTTTCGCTCGAATGCTGCCATCAATCCACGGTTTCTGGTTTGGGAATGTTTTAATCGTTGCTGTGGGTATAGCATCGCGGATGCACTTTCTAATGAACTCGCTCACCGAATCAGCGCATTTGTCGATGTTGTTGTTGGACGCAATGCGGAACATATCCCAATCCACGTGATCGAAGCAGTCTTGAAGCGTGGAATCAGATTGGTCGGACCAGCGTTGAACAGACCTGAGCGCGGGAGCTTCTTGTTTTAGTTTCTGTCTGTAGGCTGGAAGCAACAAAATGGAGTCGTGGTCAGCTTTTCCGAAAAGAGGGCAGGGGAGGGCCTTATATGCGTCGCGGAAGTTGGAATAACAATGATCCAGGGTTTTACTAGCCTTGGTAGCACAATCGATATGCTGATAGAATATATGGAGTCTTGTTTTCAGATTAGCCTTGTTAAAATCCCCAGCTACAATGAATGCAGCCTCAGGATATGTGGTTTCAGTTTACATAGAGTCAAATAAAGTTTGTTCAGTGCCATCGATGTGTCTGCTTGGGGAGGAATATATACGGCTGTGATTATAATCGAAGAGAATTCCCTTGGTAGATAATGCGGTCGACATTTGATTGTGAGGAATTCTAAGTCAGGTGAACAGAAGGACTTGAGTTCCTGTATGTTGTTATGATCACACCACGTCTCGTTAATCATAAGGCATACCCCCCCGCCCCTCTTCTTACCAGAAAGATGCTTGTTTCTGTCGGCGCAATGCGTGAAGAAACCAGCTGGCTGCACCGACTCCATTAGCGTCTCTCGAGTGATCCATGATTCCGTGAAGCAAAGAACGTTACAGTCTCTGATGTCTCTCTGGAATGCTATCCTTGCTTGGATTTCATCAACCTTGTTGTCAAGAGACTGGACATTGGCGAGTAGTATGCTAGGGAGTGGTGCGCGATGTGCCCGTCTCCGGAGCCTGACCAGAAGACCGCTTCGTTTGCCCCTTTTGCAGCGTCGTTGTTTAGGGTCGCCGGCTGGGATCCGATCCATTGTCCTGGGTGGAAGGCAAAACACAGGATCCGCTTCGGAGAGTCATATTCCTGGTCGTAATGATGGTGAGTTGATGTTGCTCTTATATTCAGTAGTTCCTCCCGACTGTTTGTAATGAAACCTAAGATTACCTGGGGTAAAAAATGTAAGAAACAACACGTAAAAAAACTAAATACTGCATAGTTTTCTAGGAGGCGGCCATCTCTGTCGGCACCGGAAGTAATCTGATCAATCCCTCTCTAGATTATCAGGTTTCAGATGCCGACACAAACACATGTTTCTTCTCCGGTAAGAATCAAGCACGTTTGAAACCTCAGCTTGATTCAGCTCAATCCTTTTCCACAATAGAGCCAAACAACAAAGGCACTAAATGGATTAGTGTAGGTAATTATTGCCATTGTCACCAGTCAATAGCTTGTGTTTGTCTCGTGTGGCCTTTGTCTGTCATGGTTTGAGTGTGTGTGTGCGCCTGTATGTGTGCACACGCGTGTATGTGTGTGTGTGTGCCATTAGATTGCGTGAGTTTGCATGGCGTGCCTTGGGGAGACATCCTTGTAAGCGATTTGTGGGTGAGATCCTCACTTGACAGGGTGATCGAGATGAAGGGATGAAATAGAAAGATAGGATGACATGAGGAGGAAGAGGAAGGGGGATTCTGCCACAAATGGCATTAGTGACACTCACTGTGGAGATTGAGGAAATTGGCCAGAATGAAGATGGACTGTCTGCTGGGGCTCTGTGTGGTGTGTGCTGTGTCTGCCGGGCTCCTTGGCTACCAGCCTGGTCTCATAAACTAGACGTAACATTGTAAAAGTAATCCGTGACACTTAAATTAGTATGATACAGTGGGGAGAACAAGTATTTGATACATTGCCGATTTTGCAGGTTTTCCTACTCACAAAGCATGTAGAGGTCTGTAATTTTTTATCATAGGTACACTTCAACTGTGAGAGACGGAATCTAAAACAAAAATCCAGAAAATCACATTGTATGATTTCTAAGAATTTAATTTACATTTTATTGCATGACATAAGTATTTGATCACCTACCAACCAGTAATAATTCCGGCACTCACAGACCTAGTTAGTTTTTCTTTAAGAAGCTCTCCTGTTCTCCACTCATTACCTGTATTAATTGCACCTGTTTGAACTCGTTACCTGTATAAAAGACACCTGTCCACACACTCAATCAAACAGACTCCAACCTCTCCACAATGGCCAAGACCAGAGAGCTGTGTAAGGACATCAGGGATAAAATTGTAGACCTGCACAAGGCTGGGATGGGCTACAGGCAATAGGCAAGCAGCTTGGTGAGAAGGCAACAACTTTTGGCGCAATTATTAGAAAATGGAAAAAGTTCAAGATGGCGGTCGAACACCCTCGGTCTGGGGCTCCATGCAAGATCTCACCACGTGGAGCATCAATGATCATGAGGAAGGTGAGGGATAAGCCCAGAACTGCACGGAAGGACCTGGTCAATGACCTGAAGAGAGCTGGGACCACAGTCTCAAAGAAAACCATTAGTAACACACTACGCCATCATTGATTAAAAACCTGCAGCGCACGCAAGGTCCCCCTGCTCAAGCCAGCACATGTCCAGGCCCGTCTGAAGTTTGCCAATGACCATCTGGATGATCCAGAGGAGGAATGGGAGAAGGTCATGTGGTCTGATGAGACAAAAATTGAGCTTTTTGTTCTAAACTCCACTCGCCGTGTTTGAGGGTAGAAGAAGGATGAGTACAACCCCAAGAACACCATCCCAACTGTGAAGCATGGAGGTGGAAACATCATTCTTTGGGGATGCTTTTTTGCAAAGGGGACAGGATGACTGCACCGTATTGAGGGGAGGATGGATGGGGCCATGTATTGCGAGATCTTGGCCAACAACCTCCTTCCCTCAGTAAGAACATTGAAGATGGGTCGTGGCTGGGTCTTCCAGCATGACAACGACCCGAAACACACAGCCAGGGCAACTAATGAGTGGCTCCGTAAGAAGCATCTCAAGGTCCTGGAGTGGCCTAGCCAGTCTCAGACCTGAACCCAATAGAAAATCTTTGGAGGGAGCTGAAAGTCCCTTTTGCCCAGCGACAGTCCCAAAACCTGAAGGATCTGGAGAAGGTCTGTATGGAGGAGTGGGCCAAAATCCCTGCTACAGTGTTTGCAAACCTGGTCAAGAACTACAGGAAACGTATGATCTCTGTAATTGCAAACAAAGGTTTCTGTACCAAATATTAAATTCTGCTTTTCTGATGTATCAAATACTTATGTCATGCAATAAAATGCAAATTAATTACTTAAAAATCATACAATGTGATTTTCTGGATTTTTGTTTTAGATTCCGTCTCTCACAGTTGAAGTGTACCTATGATAAAAAATTACAGACCTCTACATGCTTTGTAAGTAGAAAAACCTGCAAAATCGGCAGTGTGTCAAATGCTTGTTCTCCCCAGTGTATGTTACGTTTGGAATGGTTACATGAGGCAGATGGTTACTCAAGGCAAAAACAAAAGTAGGGTGGAAGGGTGGCCGTATAATGTGAAAGTCTAGCAACTCAAAGTTTGTGAGTTCTAATCTCATCACAGGCAACGTTAGCATTTTAGCAACTTTTCAACTCATTACTTTTTAGCAACTTTTCAACTCCTTTGCATGTTAGTTAACCATTCCTCTAACCCTAACCCTAACCCTTATAGCTAACCATTCCCTTAACCCTTTTAGCTAACCATTCCCCTAACCCTAACCCTTATAGCTAACCATTCCCCTAACCCTAACTCAAACCCTAACCCTTATAGCTAACCATTCCCCTAACCCTAACCCTTATAGCTAACCATTCCCCTAACCCTAACCCTAACTCAAACCCTAACCCTTATAGCTAACCATTCCCCTAACCCTAACCCTTATAGCTAACCATTCCCCTAACCCTAACCCTAACCCTTTTAGCTAACCATTCCCCTAACCATTTTAGCTAATCATTCCCCTAACCCTAACCCTTTTAGCTAACCATTCCCCTAACTATAACCTTAACCCTTCCCCTAACCTTAACCCTAACCTTAACCTTAACCCTTTAACTTAACTCCTAAACTTAACCCTAACCCTAACCTTAACCCTTTAACTTAACTCCTAACCTTAACCCTAACCCATGGCCTAGCTAACATTAGCCACCTAGCTAGAATTCGTAGCATATAGTGCAGTTAGCAATGGTTGATGGACATACACAAATTAATACATACCATACGAAATGTAACATGTCATACTAAATGGAGTATATCGGATTTACATACTGTAGATAATCATAAGAAATGCTCTGAGACCAGGTTGTGGCCACAGATAAGTCACACACAGGAGTGTTGGCAGGAGGAGAGGTGTGGGGGAGGCCCCCACGGCCAGACCACAGGCCCCACAAGCAGGGAGGAGAGAAAGCGGGAGAGAGGGAGAGAGAGAGAGAGGTTTGAGATGGAGGAAGAGAAAGGAAGAGAACGAGATGGAGAAAGAGAGATTGAAAGAAAAAGAAAGACATACAGAGAGAGAGAGCGATAGAGTGAGGGGTCCAGGTGAGAGAGGCGTCTATAAATAAGTGGAGACCCCGAGGTGCAGATTCTCTCTGGGGTTTAGTACAGATCATTATCTGCAAAACAATGGGTGGAGTGGGCGGCTGGGAGGGGGGATAGACTGCATATATATACAGTATGTACACTACCGTTCAAAAGTTTGGGGTCACTTAGAAATGTCCATGTTTTTTAAAGAAAAGCAGATTTTTTGTCCATTAAAATAACATCAAATTGATCAGAAATACAGTGTAGACATTATTAATGTTGTAAATGACTATTGTAGCTGGAAACGGCAGATTTTTTATGGAATATCTACATAGGCGTACAGAGGCCCATTATCAGCAACCATTACTCCTGAGTTCCAATGGTACATTGTGTTAGCTAATCCAAGTTTATAATTTTAAAAGGCTATTTGATCATTATAAAACCCTTTTGAAATTATGTTAGCACAGTTGAAAACTGTTGTCCTGATTAAAGAAGCAATAAAACTGGCCTTCTTTAAACTAGTTGACAATCTGGAGCATCAGCATTTGTGGGTTCGATTACAGGCTCAAATTGGCCAGCAACAAAGAACCTTCTTCTGAAACTCATCAGTCTTTTCTTGTTCTGAGAAATTAAGGCTATTCTGTGCGAGAAATTGCCAAGAAACAGAACATCTCGTACAACGCTGTGTACCACTCCCTTCACTGAACAGTGCAAACTGGCTCTAACAAGAATAGAAAGAGGAGTGGGAGGCCACGGTGCACAACTGAGCAAGAGGACAAGTACAGTACATTAGAGTGTCTAGTTTGAGAAACAGACACCTCACAAGCCCTCAACTGGCATCTTCATTAAATAGTACCCACAAAACACCAGTCTCAAAGTCAACAGTGAAGAGGCGACTTCGGGATGCTGGCCTTCTAGGCAGAGTTGCAAAGAAAAAGCCATGTCTCAGACTTGCAATAAAAAGAAAAGATTAAGATGGGCAAAAGAACACAGACACTGGACAGAGGAAGATTGGATAAAAGTGTTATGGACAGACAAATCTAACTTTGAGGTGTTCGGGATCACAAAGAAAACATTTATGAGACGCAGAAGAAATGATAAAAATGCTGTGCTTGACGCCATCTGTCAAGCATGGTGGAGGCAATGCGATGGTCTGCGGGTGCTTTGGTGGTGGTTAAGAAGGAGATTTGTACCGGGTAAAAGGGTTATTGAAGGCTAAAACTCCAATTTGCAACGCCATGCCATACCCTCTGGACAGCACTTAATTGGAGCAGGTTTCCTCCTACAACAGGACAATGACCCAAAGCACAGCTTCAAACTATGCAAGAATTATTTAGGGAAGAAGCAGTCAGCTGATATTCTGTTTATAATGGTGGCCAGCACTGTCACCAGATCTCAACCCTATTGAGCTGTCGTGGGAGCAGCTTGACCGTATGGTACGTAAGAAGTGCCCATCAAGCCAATCCAACTTGTGGGAGGTGCTTCAGGAAGCATGGGGTGAAATCTCTTCAGATTACCTCAACAAATTGACAACTAGATGCCAAAGGTCTGCAAGGCTGTAATTGCTGCAAATGGAGTATTCTTTGACGAAAGCAAAGTTTGAAGGACACAATTATTATTTCAATTAAACATCATGATTTATAACCTTGCCAGCGTCTTGACTATATTTCCTATTCATTTTGCAACTCATTTCATGTATGTTTGGAAAACAAGGACATTTCTAAGTGACCTCAAACTTTTGAACGGTAGTGTGTGTGTATATATATTTATATATATGACAAGCATTCCCATAACATGATTCTGCCACCACAATACTTGAAAATACAGAGGAGTTTAAAATCAGAGACAAGTTTTAAAATCAGAGACAAGGTTTGATCATTAGGCAATGCTGTCCATCAATGAATCCCAATCAAATGTACTGAGCTTGAGCAATTCTGAGAAAAACAATGGATACATGTTGCCATAAGAGTTGTGCCGTGTGGGTCGAGTCTTAATTGAAATTATTCACAGCTAAAATGTCTGCCAAATGTGCTTCCACCAAGTATTAGCTATTGGGTGTTTAGACAAACAGCAGACAATCAGTACATCTTCATTTTGTATTTTTTAGTCATTCATTTTGGAACATTTTCGAAAAATGTTCTTTCACTTTCAAAAATGTGGAGTAGGTTGTGTATATCGGCAGGGGGAAAAATCAATTTGAATCCCTTTTAAGATGTAATTTTAAGGCAGAAAAATGTGAACACCGTGCATGGGATGAGTAGACTTTAACTAGGCACGGTATTGTATACTAGACCTTTGCTCGTCACTTTGACGTCACCAGCGACTCTGCTATATTGCACACAAATAGAGAGGAGGGAAGTGGCCTCTGTGGCTAACTCTGTAGAGTCTTTGTCTTTATGGAGTGGGACATCATATGGCTGTGGTGGTGGATGAGATGGTCTTGTTTTAAAGAGCCTGGTGATTGGAGAAGACATGGTTGACCTGCAGCACGTTCACTTGATTCTGTGCTCATGTCACGTTTGCCGCTGTTGCTCATCTGATGTGAGGCCTTCCTCCTCCTTTATCGCTCTCTTTCTCTCTCTCCCTCCGCCCATCTCTCTTTCTCTCTCTCCCTCCGCCCATCTCTCTTTCTCTCTCTCCCTCCGCCCATCTCTCTTTCTCTCTCTCCCTCCGCCCATCTCTCTTTCTCTCTCTCCCTCCGCCCATCTCTCTTTCTCTCTCTCCCTCCGCCCATCTCTCTTTCTCTCTCTCCCTCCGCCCATCTCTCTTTCTCTCTCTCCCTCCGCCCATCTCTCTTTCTCTTTGAGCTTGTCACAAAAAAATCGAGCAGAGTTCGAGAAATAAAGTCAATGCTGACCTTAGTTTTCTTTCTTTCCATTTAGGCAAATGGTCAAATTAGACCAAATTTCATTACACAGAGTAGACAGCTGGAAATGAAACCCTTTGAGAGTCAACTTGGGTAAACAGCGCGGGGTTGTTGAACTCTCACTTAGTGTTTTCGAGCGCTCCGCTCTCTTGTGTTATTATTTGAGAAGACAGAGAAAACACTCGGCCTGATTAGTGCTGAGAATAAACGATGAGTAATTATGCTAAGTGCCTCAGAGGGAGTATTTTATAGGAGTAGAAAACAAAAAGAAAATGCCACATTTCCAAGAACAATTACAGTCTTTAGAGGGCAAGAGGAGAGAGACTTCTCAAGAAAATGTATTTAAGTGCAATCATTTTAAAAAGGCACTTCACAGCAAAGGGTGTCCCACTGAAGTCGTTGAGGGGCTACTGTACTCTCCGTGACCTCTCCGTGACCTCTCCGTGATCTCTCCGTGATCTCTCCGTGATCTCTCCGTGATCTCTCCGTGACCTCTCCGTGATCTCTCCGTGATCTCTCCGTGATCTCTCCGTGACCTCTCTGCACTTAATCGATCAGTTCATGTCTTTGATTGGCTATGGAGTTCACACTGCAGACATTTGCCTGAATAGAAGACCAGGAAGAACTTCAGCCATAGAGGTCCTCAGTGGTTCCCCCGTTACTGTCTAAAAAGTCAAAGGAGACGTAAACCTCTAGGAACCATCCGTCTACTGCACCCGCCCACCTCTTACATTTACATTACATTTAAGTCATTTAGCAGACGCTCTTATCCAGAGCGACTTACAAATTGGTACATTCACCTTATGACATCCAGTGGAGCAGCCACTTTACAATAGTGCATCTAAATCTTTTAAGGGGGGGGGGGTGAGAAGGATTACTTTATCCTATCCTAGGTATTCCTTAAAGAGGTGGGGTTTCAGGTGTCTCCGGAAGGTGGTGATTGACTCCGCTGTCCTGGCGTCGTGAGGGAGTTTGTTCCACCATTGGGGGGCCAGAGCAGCGAACAGTTTTGACTGGGCTGAGCGGGAACTGTACTTCCTCAGTGGTAGGGAGGCGAGCAGGCCAGAGGTGGATGAACGCAGTGCCCTTGTTTGGGTGTAGGGCCTGATCAGAGCCTGGAGGTACTGAGGTGCCGTTCCCCTCACAGCTCCGTAGGCAAGCACCATGGTCTTGTAGCGGATGCGAGCTTCAACTGGAAGCCAGTGGAGAGAGCGGAGGAGCGGGGTGACGTGAGAGAACTTGGGAAGGTTGAACACCAGACGGGCTTACTCAGAGGGAAGAGTTCTATCAAAGAAGGAGAGGACATCTTTATCTCGTGAACACGTGTGGCTAATTAATTCTAATTCTATTGCGTCATTCATCACGTCAAAGAATAGCACTTCCGTCCCAGTCCAAAAGCTGTACGATATAAGACGTGGGAGATGTATTTATTTGATTTGCACACAGGATTAAAAGCTGGATATCATTCAATTCCTTTAATGTCGATCCCTCTCGCTGTCATTTCCAGCTAATTAGATTCCAGCCGGGGTGCCAGTGGCTGGCGCAGGTTGACGTTTACTGTCACCAGTCTTGTCCTGGAGGCAGATCTGAGCAATTTCTCCTTAGATAGGCCAGCTGCAAAGTCAAAATTGTCTATATTGTAAAAATAAAAAAAGATGTAATGCTTTTTGGTCTTAATTTAAGTTTCAGGTTTGGCATTAGGGTTAGCAGTGTGGTTACGGTTCCAGCTTGTAACCACCGCAGAGCTGCCTCCAGAACAACATTCATGATGAAAAACGCTGCCCTGCACGGCGTGCCGCAGTGTTTTGGCAGACTGACAGATAACATTATAGAGCATGACCTTCCTCCCTTTGTTGTCCCTGTGACAGCCAACAGCTTCTGCTGCTGCTACTGCTGCAGCTATCCTATTACACAAAGTGCCGTTTTAGCAGGAAATGTTCTTCGTCAGTTTACTGTACATGTAATCAGTGGGGTTTTACTGTAGGCTATGTGGCAAAAAAATGTATTGTACATTCCCATGCTCCACAAAAAAACATTTTGTGGACTGTTAATCTTCGTGCTGTCCCCCTTGCCCACTCTCTGTGTGTGTGTGTGTGTGTGTGTGTGTGTGTGTGTGTGTGTGTGTGTGTGTGTGTGTGTGTGTGTGTGTGTGTGTGTGTGTGTGTGTGTGTGTGTGTGCAGATGTGCTTTCCCACGTGTGTGTGGACGAGCGGTAGCTATACTCAGTTGTATGACAACTAAACTCAGCGGGGCACTAGGGCCTGCGGTCAGACTGCTCAACAGTTTAAATGGCTGTCAAGCCTCATTGCAGATCCCCACTGTCAGTCCTGCCTCAGCACTCCTGTCTCTGACCTCCCTTCTCTCTTCCCTGTCTCTTAGGTGGGCTCTTCAACGCTGTGTGAAAACAAATCTCTTGTTCTGTCTTTGTCTTTGGGTGAGGAGGAGAAGCTAGGTAAAACAAAAAGGCAAACCCGGGTTAAACCTCTCATCTTGTCTTGTGCGAGAGGACAGCTACTTTGGACTTGTAGCTTTCACATAGCGGTTAGGAGGGGATTTGCACAATGGTGCTTGGTGTGTTCATGGTAACTACTCCACTCAATGCATTTTGGTGAGAGGTATAGCAAATACTGTTTGGATTGATAGAATCTACAACAGTGTAGGCTACTGAGGGGAGGACGGCTCATATTATATGCAGTGGAAGGAATAGAGTGAATGGAATGGTATAAAACCATGTTTTTTAAACCATTCCATTTGTCCCCTGTCCCCCCTGGGTGACAAACACCTGCCTGGAGGTGACAGCATTCCCTCCCCCATATGCCCCCCTAGGGACAACTATGACCACATAACTAACAATAACGGGTCACAACTCCTGCAGCTCTTTCGCACGCTGGGTATATACAGTTGAAGTCTGAAGATTACATATACCTTAGTCAAATACATTTAAACTGAGTTTTTCCCAATTCCTGACTTTTAATCCTAGTAAAAGTTCCCTGTCTTCGGTCAGTTAGGATCACCACTATTTTAAGAATGGGAAATGTCAGAATAATAGTAGAGGGAATTATTTATTTCAGCTTTTATTTCTTTCATCACATTCCCAGTGGGTCAGAAGTTTACAGACACTCAATTAGTATTTGGTAGCATTGCCTTTAAATTGTTTAACTTGGGTCAAAGGTTTTGGGTAGCCTTCCACAAGCGTCCCACAATAAGTTGGGTGAATTTTGGCCCATTCCTCCTGACAGAGCTGAGTCAGGTTTGTAGGCCTCCTTGCTCGCACACGCTTTTTCAGTTCTGCCCACAAATTTTCTATGGGATTGAGGTCAGGGCTTTGTGATCGCCACTCCAATACCTTGACTTTGTTGTCCTTAAGCCATTTTGCCACAACTTTGGAAGTATGCTTGGGGTCATTGTACATTTGGAAGACCCATTTGAGACCAAGCTTTAACTGATGCATTGAGATGTTGCTTCAATATATCCATATCATTTTCCTGCCTCATGATGCCATCTATTTTGTGAAGTGCACCAGTCCCTCCTCCAGCAAAGCACCCCCACAACATGAATGCTGCCGCTCCCGTGCTTCAAGGTTGGGATGGTGTTCTTTGGCTTGCGAGCGTCCCCCTTTTTCCTCCAAGCATAACAATGGTCATTATGGCTAAACAGTTCTATTTTTGTTTCATCAGACCAGAGGACATTTCTCTAAAAAGTACAATTGTTGTCCCCATATGCAGTTGCAAACCATAGTCTGACTTTTTTAAGGTGGTTTTGGAGCAGTGGCTTCTTCCTTCCTGAGCAGCCTTTCAGGTTATGTCGATATAGGACTCGTTTTACTGTGGATATAGATACTTTTGTACCCGTTTCCTCCAACATCTTCACAAGGTCCTTTGCTGTTGTTCTGGGATTGATTTGCACTTTTCGCACCACAGTACGTTCATCTCTAGGAGACAGAACGTGTTTCCTTCCTGAGCGGTATGACGGCTGCACTGTCCCATGGTGTTTATACTTGCTTACTATTGTTTGTAAAGACGAACGTGGTACCTTCAGGCGTTTGGAAATTGCTCCCAAGGATAAACCAGACGTGGAGGTCTACAATTTTTAATCTGAGGTTTTGGCTTATTTATTTTGATTTCCCATGATGTCAAGCAAAGAGCAACTGAGTTTGAAGGTAGGCCTTGAAATACATCCACAGGTACACCTCCAATTGATGTCAATTAGCCCATCAGAAGCTTCTAAAGCCATGACATAATTTTCTGGAATTTTCCAAGCTGTTAAAAGGCAATGTCAATTTAGAGTATGTACACTTCTGACCCACTTGAATTGTAAGTGAAATAATCTGTCTTTCAACAATTGTTGGAAGAATTATTTGTGTCATGCACAAAGTAGATGTCCTAACCGACTTTCCAAAACTATAGTCTGTTTTAACAAGAAATGTGTGGAGTTGTTGAAAAACAAGTTTTAATGACTCCTACCTACGTGTATGTAAACTTCCGACTTGAACTGGACATAGTCAATGGTAGGCTTTAAGGGGACTCCTATGGTAGGTACACCTATAGCGCATCTCTTGACAATAGTACTGTAGATTACTTTATCACTGACTTCAGCCCAGTCTCTCAGAGCGTTCAGTCAGCCCACTGACACCCCTGTCAGATCACAGCATAATCACACACACATTTCTTCCACATAGGGCCGTGGGGTGAGACAGGGTTGCAGCTTAAGCCCCACCCTTTTCAACATACACTACCGTTCAAAAGTTTGGGGTCACTTAGAAATGTTCTTGTTTTTGAAAGGAAAGCACGTTTTTTCCATTAAAATATCCATTAAAATATCATCAAATTGATCAGAAATACAGTGTAGACATTGTTGTAAATGACTATTGTAGCTGGAATTAGCAGATTCTTTAACGGAATATCTACATAGGCAAACAGAGGCCCATTATCATTAACTATCACCTGTGTTCCAATGGCACATTGTGTTAGCTAATCCAAGTTTATAATTTTAAAAGGCTAATTGATCATTAGAAAACCCTTTTGCAATTATGTTAGCACAGCTGAAAACTGTTGTTCTTATTAAAGAAGCAGTAAAACTGGTCTTCTTTAGACTAGTTGCGTATCTGGAGCATCAGCATTTGTGGGATCAATTACAGGCTCAAAATGGCCAGAAACAAAGAACCTTCTTCTAAAACTCATCAGTCTATTCTTGTTCTGAGAACTGAAAGCAATTCCTTGCGAGAAATTGCCAAGAAACTGAAGATCTCGTACAACGCTGTGTACTACTCCCTTCACAGAACAGAGCAAACTGGCCCTAACCATAATAGAAAGAGAAGTGGGATGCCCCGGTGTACAACTGAGCAAAAGGACAAGTACATTAGAGTGTCTAGTTTGAGAAACACACACTTCCCAAGTCCTCAACTGGCAGCTTCATTAAATAGTACCCGCAAAACACCAATCTCAACGTTAACAGTGAAGAGTCGACTCCGGGATGCTGGCCTTCTAAGCAGAGTTTCTAAGAAAAAGCCATGTCTCAGACTGACCAATAAAAAGAAAAGAACACACGCTGAACAGAGGAACTGGCGACTGGACCTTTTTTGGTCCACAGAACCACATATACAAACTCCATCTAAACACCTTTGCCCTAGAGCACACAAATAACTATACATACCTTGGCCTAAACATCAGCACCACAGGTAACTTCCACAAAGCTGTGAACGATCTGAGAGACAAGGCAAGAAAGTAATTCTATGCCATCGAAAGGAACATAAAATTTGACATAGCAATTAGGATCTGGATAAAAATACTTGCATCAGTTATAGAACCCATTGCCCTTTATGGTTGTGAGGTCTGGAGTCCACTCACCAACCAGCAATTCACAGAATGGGACAAACACCAAATTGAGACTCTGCATGCAGATTTCTGCAAAAATATCCTCCGTGTACAACGTAAAACAAACGCCAAATAATGCATGCAGAGTAAAATTAGGCCGATACCCACTAATTATCAGTCCAGAAAAGAGACGTTAAATTCTACAACCACCTACAAGTCCCCTAAGCAAGCTAGTCCTGGGGCTCTGTTCACAAACAGACCCCCACAGAGCCTCAGGACAGCAACACAATTAGACCCAATAAAATCATGAGAAAACAAAAATATAATTATTTGACATGTTGGAAAGAATTAACAAAAAAACTGAGCGAACTAGAATGCTATTTGGCCCTAAACAGAGAGTACACAGTGGCAGAATACCTGACCACCGTGACTAACCCAAACTTAAGGAAATCTTTTGACTATGTACAGACTCAGTGAGCATAGCCTTGCTATTGAGAAAGGCAGACCTGGACGACAGGCTATGTGCACACTGCCCACAAAATGAGGTGGAAACTGAGCTGCCCTTCCTAACCTCCGGCCAAATGTATGACCATATTAGAGAGACATATTTCCCTGAGATTACACAGATCCACAAAGAATCCAATTTTGATAAACTCCCATATCTACTGGGTGAAATACCGCAGTGTGCCATCACAGCAGTAAGATGTGTGACCTGTTGCCACAAGAAAAGGGCAACCAGTGAAGAACAAACACCATTGTAAAAACAACCCATATTTATTTTGATTCATTTTCCCTTTTGTACTTTAACCATTTGCACATCGTTGCAACACTGTGTATATATACAGAATATGACATTTGTAATGTCTTTATTCTTTTGGAACTTCTGTGAGTGTGATGTTTACTGTTAATTTTTATAGTTTATTTCACTTTTGTATATTATCTACTTCACTTGCTTTGGCAACGTTGACGTATGTTTCTCGTGCCAATAAAGCCCCTTGAATTGAATTGAATTGAGAGGGAAAGAAAGGACAGAGGAAGAGAGAGGGAGAGATAGAGACTGCCTAGTTCCGTCCCGTTCTCTCTGCGTACCTGAGAACACCACACATTAGGAACGTAGTGGCTTGGCTAAAGGGGTGTCTTAGCTAAACGAAGAGAATCTGAGAGTACATGACCCAGTTTGGCATCTATGTGTTCATTCATTTCTCCCGTTGATCCATTCAGACTGGCTATCAACGCGCTTTCCAACCCCGTGAGCAGACGGGGCGCTCAACCATGTGATAGGGGTCCATCTCTGTGGCCTCAAGTCATGGAGAGTTGAGCCTGGGAGCCTGGAGATCTGACCTCTTGTCTGAGCAGGTCAAATTGAGTCTATCTTGCCCTTCGTATACCGTAGTACATGTATTCACACTTCCCCTTCTCAAAGGCATAGATAGAATTTACCAGGAGAAATATGTCTAACACTGTGAATCAATAACACATGACAAAGAGGCTGAGTTTTGCCTTTGCTAGTATTGGAAGGCAACTATGGAGAGACACATACAGTACAGGAACACTGTGTCCTTTCATTCCCCAGCCTTCTATGGTGGAGGAGCTCTGAGATCGCCTTCAACTTTATCTGATGATGAAAAAGGCCCATCGGACACCATCAATATGATAACAATGTACACATGTACGCTAGCACGCACGCACACGCACACTTTCCTGCAACACACTAACCTCCAACTGAGTCCTCTCCCACACTACACCTACTGTCGATAATTACATGCAGTGCAGTCTGTCTCTCTCTGTCTCTGTTTCCATCTCTCTGTCTCTCTGTCTCTCTCTCTCTCTCTTTGTCTCCCTCTCTTTCTCTCTCTCTCTCTCTCTCTCTCTCTCTCTCTCTCTCTCTCCTCTCTTTCTCTCTCTCTCGGTCTCTCTGTCTCTTTGTCTCTTTGTCTCCCCCTCTCTCTCTCTCTCTCTCTCTCTCTGTCTCTCCCTGTCTCCATGTTTCTATCTGTCTATATCTGTCTCTGGCTCTCTGTTTCTATCTGTCTCTCTGTTTCTGTCCCTCTGTCTCTCTGTTTCTATCTGTCTCTGTCTCTCTGTCTCTCTGGCTCTCTGTTTCTATCTGTCTCTCTGTTTCTGTCCCTCTGTCTCTCTGTTTCTATCTGTCTCTGTATCTCTGTCTCTCTGGCTCTCTGTTTCTATCTGTCTCTCTGTTTCTATCTGTCTCTGTCTCTCTGTCTCTCTGGCTCTCTGTTTCTATCTGTCTCTCTGTTTCTGTCCCTCTGTCTCTCTGTTTCTATCTGTCTCTGTCTCTCTGGCTCTCTGTTTCTATCTGTCTCTCTGTTTCTGTCCCTCTGTCTCTCTGTTTCTGTCCCTCTGTCTCTATGTTTCTATCTGTCTCTCTGTTTCTGTCCCTCTGTCTCTCTGTTTCTATCTGTCTCTGTCTCTCTGTCTCTCTGGCTCTCTGTTTCTATCTGCCTCTCTGTTTCTGTCCCTCTGTCTCTCTGTTTCTATCTGTCTCTGTCTCTCTGTCTCTCTGGCTCTCTGTTTCTATCTGTCTCTCTGTTTCTGTCCCTCTGTCTCTCTGTTTCTATCTGTCTCTGTCTCTCTGTCTCTCTGGCTCTCTGTTTCTATCTGTCTCTCTGTTTCTGTCCCTCTGTCTCTCTGTTTCTATCTGTCTCTGTCTCTCTGTCTCTCTGTTTCTATCTGTCTCTCTGTTTCTGTCCCTCTGTCTCTCTGTTTCTATCTGTCCTGTCTCTCTGTCTCTCTGTCTCTCTGTCTCTCTGACTCTCTGTTTCTATCTGTCTCTGGCTCTGTCTCTCTATCTGTCTCTAGCTCTCTGTTTCTATCTGTCTCTGTCTCTCTGGCTCTCTGTCTCTTGGTTTCTATCTTTTTTTTCTCTCTCTCTCTCTCTCTCTCTCTCTCTCTCTCTCTCTCTCTCTGTGTCTCTCTGTCGCTGTCTCTCTGTCTCTCTCTCTCTCCTGTCTCTCTCTGTCTCTATGTCGCTGTGTCTCTGTCTCTCTGGCTCTCTGTTTCTATCTGTCTCTCTGTTTCTGTCCCTCTGTCTCTCTGTTTCTATCTGTCTCTGTCTCTCTGTCTCTCTGGCTCTCTGTTTCTATCTGTCTCTCTGTTTCTGTCCCTCTGTCTCTCTGTTTCTATCTGTCTCTGTCTCTCTGTCTCTCTGTTTCTATCTGTCTCTCTGTTTCTGTCCCTCTGTCTCTCTGTTTCTATCTGTCCTGTCTCTCTGTCTCTCTGTCTCTCTGTCTCTCTGACTCTCTGTTTCTATCTGTCTCTGGCTCTGTCTCTCTATCTGTCTCTAGCTCTCTGTTTCTATCTGTCTCTGTCTCTCTGGCTCTCTGTCTCTTGGTTTCTATCTTTTTTCTCTCTCTCTCTCTCTCTCTCTCTCTCTCTCTCTCTCTCTCTGTGTCTCTCTGTCGCTGTCTCTCTGTCTCTCTCTCTCTCTCCTGTCTCTCTCTGTCTCTATGTCGCTGTGTCTCTGTGTCTCTGTCTCTCTGTTTCTATATATTTCTCTATCTTTCTCTGTCTCTCTGTCTCTTCACTGTCTCTCTGTTTCTATATATTTCTCTATCTCCCTCTGTCTCTGTCGCTCTGTCTCTCTGTTTCTATATATTTCTCTATCTGTCTCTCTGTTTCTATCTCTCTGTCTCTGTTTCTATCTGTCTCTGGCTCTCTGTTTCTATCTGTCTCTCTCTGTCTCTGTCTGTCTGTTTCTATCTATTTCTCTCTCTCTCTCTCTTTTCTCTCTCTCTCTCTCTCTCTCTGTCTCTCGGTCTCTGTCTCTGTCTCTGTGTCTCTGTCTCTCTGTCTCTCGCTGTCTCTCTGTTTCTATATATTTCTATTTATCTCTGTCTCTCGCTGTCTCTCTGTTTCTATATATTTCTCTATCTCTCTCTGTCTCTCTGTTTCTATACATTTCTCTATCCCTGTTTCTATCCGTCTCTCTGTTTCTATATATTTCTCTCTCTCTCTCTCTCTCTCTCTCTCTCTCTCTCTCTCTGTCTCTCTGTTTCTATATATTTCTCTATCTCTGTCTCTCTGTTTCTATCCGTCTCTCTGTTTCTATATATTTCTCTAAAAATAAATAAGCATAAATATGGGTTGTATTTACAATGGTGTTTGTTCTTCACTGGTTGCCCTTTTCCTGTGGCAACAGGTCACACATCTTGCTGCTGTAATGGCACACTGTGGAATTTCACCCAGTAGATATGGGAGTTTATCAAAATGGGATTTTATGGGAGTTTATCAAAATTCTTTGTGGATCTGTGTAATCTGAGGGAAGTATGTCTCTCTAATATGGTCATACATTGGGCAGGAGGTTAGGAAATGCAGCTCAGTTTCCACCTCATTTTGTGGGCAGTGTGCACATAGCCTGTCTTCTCTTGAGAGCCAGGTCTGCCTACAGCGGCCTTTCTCAATAGCAAGGCTATGCTCACTGAGTCTGTACATAGTCAAAGCATTCCTTAATTTTGGGTCAGTCACAGTGGTCAGGTATTCTGCCACTGTGTACTCTCTGTTTAGGGCCAAATAGCATTCTAGTTCGCTCAGTTTTTTTGTTAATTCTTTCCAATGTGTCAAGTAATTATCTTTTTGGATGGGGCTAATTGTGCTGCTGTCCTGGGGCTCTGTGGGGTGTGTTTGTGGTGTGAACAGAGCCCCAGGACCAGCTTGCTTAAGGGACTCTTCTCCAGGTTAATCTCTTTGTAGGTGATGGCTTTGTTATGGAAGGTTTGGGAATCGCTTCCTTTTAGGTGGTTGTAGAATTTAACTTTTCTGGATTTTGATAATTAGTGGGTATCGGCCTAATTCTGCTCTGCATGCTTTATTTGGTGTTCTACGTTGTACACTGAGGATATTTTTGCAGAATTCTGCATGCAGAGTCTCAATTTGGTGTTTGTCCCATTTTGTGAAGTCTTGGTTGGTGAGCGGACCCCAGACCTCACAACCATAAAGGGCAACGGGTTCTATAACTGATTCAAATATTTTTATCCAGATCCTAATTGGTATGTTGAATTTTATGTTCCTTTTGATGGCATAGAAGGACCTTCTTGTCTTGTCTCTCAGATCGTTCACAGCTTTGTGACAGCTCTCTGTCTCTCTGTTTCTATCTATTCTCTGTCTCTCTGTCTCTCTCTGTCTCTCTGCTTCTATCTTTCTCTCTGTTACTTGCTGTCTCTCACTGTCTCTGTCTCTCTGTTTCTATCTGTGTCTCTGTCTGTGTCTCTCTGTCTCTCTGCCTCTCTGCCTCTGTCTCTCTGTTTACATCTGTCTCTCTCTATCTCTCTCTTTCTGTCTCTCTCTATCTCTCTGTCTCTCTGTCTTTCTCTCCGTCTGTCTCTCCCTTTGTCCCTCTCTGTCCTCCAGTCTACAGTACTTTGTCTGGCTGGTGGTTAGCTGCTGTCTACAGAGTACACGCGGCGATGCAACAATACAATAACAGGCAGGCCTGCTAAATAGGATCGATGTGTACGTGGGCCTCTGTGTTTATGTAACGAGTGTGAGGCTTATCGTCTCTGCTTGCACCAACAGTTAACAAGCTCTCAACAGTTAACCTCCCCATCTGTAGGGCTATAAAGCAACACGCAACCAGGTGTCACACCAGGCAGACAGTGACTACAGCAGTGTTGATTCAGGAGTTAAATTCCCTCTGTAAAAGTGAAATTAACACTCAGTGGTGTTGGTGTTAATAACCTTTGGACAGTAAAACAGTCCCATCAAACCAAGCCCATCATTATCATGTTTCTGTTTTTAATATCTGTGTTTTTTTAATGTACATGCATTATTCTGGTTGTTACAGTTTAAATGGTTTAGGTCGTCTTCTCATCAACGGTCGGTTTCAATCCAACCGTTTTCTGCTAGTAAAGTACACAACCGTTTTCTGCTAGTAAAGTACACAACCGTTTTCTGCTAGTAAAGTACACAACCGTTTTCTGCTAGTAAAGTACACGACCGTTTTCTGCTAGTAAAGTACACGACCGTTTTCTGCTAGTAAAGTACACGACCGTTTTCTGCTAGTAAAGTACACATCGGGTACATTTTTCCTTGACAGGCCAAAATGTCGATGAAACAAAATACGCGAGACAAGGTGGGATCTCTTGTGTCTGTAAAAACGAATTCACGCGAGAAATGTGGGAGGAAATGCTTCAGTGGGCAAACACTGCTATAATAGCCATCGTAAGTGAACTGGGAGTCGCACGTTGACATGTTGTGTGGTCCTCCCATTAGGACTCGTCGGGAAAGCAGGCCGTTTATTGGGCTACTGTCAAAATATGTTATGAGGAACTTCACAGGGTGGTGAACATTCAAAGTGATGCTCCTTTCCAATGAGCACCGAGATAAAAAGACTCTGGCTCTTTTGTCCATGATAATCTCATCGTGTAGGCTGTGCGTCATCTTTAGCCACCAGCACGCATATTTGCATTGCCGTGGGCAAGAGCACACGTGTCATTACTGGAGTTGGTAGACTCAATATGTTACACACAGTACAGTTGAATATGCAATGGAAGCCCATTTAACGGGCACATGGGAATTTAAACGCAAAGGGTGTTTTTGTGTGCACTACGTCATCACGCCTTTTTATCAGCAACAAGTCAATTTGACAGAAACACAGATGGGGAAAATGTCCATGTTGTTTTTCTGCATATTTTAAAGAATAGTCTCGTGAAAATCTGTCGCCACTTGGATAGAAGCTAGTCATTGTGAACGCAGGGTTGGTGAATGAACATTCCAACTGTTGTATATCCCCACTCTGGCTGGATTCCAATAGGAATTACACATCCCTTTGCAATCCGGCATAATGTGTCTTGCAGCCCTAATGTCGCTCTATAAATCAGGAGTTTCCCAACACGACTCTGCGTTAGGACAAAACTGAGCCATCAAAGTATGGCCTGATGATATGTGTATTGCTGCGCTTTCGATAACCATATCTCTGTCACTAACAAATACAGTGGTTGTCACGCTTGTCTGTGGTGGAAGAAGAGGACCAAAGCGCAGCGTGGTATGTGTTCATGATGTTAATATTTAATGAAATAAACTGAACACTGAAATACAAAACAACAAAGTGAAAGAACGAAGCGACAACAAAACAGTCCTGTCTGGTGAAGACACACAACAGAAAAAGAAATAGAAAATAATCACCCACCACTCAAAGGGGGAACAGGCTACCTAAGTATGGTTCTCAATCAGGGACAACGATTGACAGCTGCCTCTGATTGAGAACCATACCAGGGCAAACACAGAAATACCAAATCATAGAAAAACGAACATAGACAACCCTCCTGACTCACGCCCTGACCATACTAAAACAAAGACATAACAAAATAACTAAGGTCAGAACGTGACAGTAACCCCCCCCAAAGGTGCAGACTCCGGCCGCAAAACCTGAACCTATAGGGGAGGGTCTGGGTGGGTATCTGTCCGCGGTGGTGGCTCTGGCGCAGGACGTGGACCCCACTCCACCATAGTCTTTGCCCGCCTCTTTACCCACCTCCGTGGCCTCTGTAGAGTGGCGACCCTTGCCGCCCCGAATGGACAGGAGATTCCGGCAGCACCGGACAGGCGGGAGACTCTGGCAGCTCCTGACTGACAGGCGGCCCTGGCAGCTCCTGACTGACCGGCGGCTCTGGCAGCCACCCGTACCGGTCGCTCTGGAGGCTCAGGACAGACGGGCGACTCTGGCAGCTCCGGACAGACGGGCGACTCTGGCAGCTCAGGACAGACGGGAGACTGTAGGGAGGAGACGGAGAGACAGCCTGGTGCGGGGGCTGCCACCAGAGGCTTGGTGTGTGGAGTAGGCACCGGATAGACCGAACCGTGGAGGCGCACTGGAGGTCTCGAGCACCGAGCCTGCGCAACCCTACCTAGCTGGATACTCCCCGTAGCCAGGCCAGTGCAGCGAGGTGGAATAGACTGCACTGGGATGTGCTGGCGAACCGGGGACACCATGTGTAGGGCTGGTGCTATGTACCCCGGCCCGAGGAGACGCACTGGAGACCAGATGCGCTGTGCCGGCTTCATGGCACCTGGCTCGATGCCCACTCTAGCGCGGCCGATACGAGGTGCAGCGCTGTAACGCACCGGGCTATGCAAGCGCAACGGGGACACCGTGCGCCTCGGTAACCACGGGGAGTTGGCTCAGGTCTCTTACCTGACTTAGCCACACTCCCCGTGTGCTCTCCCCAAGAAATATTTGGGGCTGCCTCTCGTCCCAGCCGCGCTGCAGTGCTGCCTCCTCATACCACCGCCGCTCAGCTTTCGCTGCCTCCAGCTCTGCTTTGGCGATATTCCCCAGTCTGTGCCCAGGGTCCCTTGCCGTCCAGAATCTCCTCCCATGTCCATTCCTCCAGATAGCTCTTCTCCTCCTGGTTACCACGCTGCTTGGTCCTCTTTTGGTGGGTGATTCTGTAACGGTCGTCGGTGGTGGAAGAAGAGGAGGACCAAAGTGCAGCGTGGGATGTGTTCATGATGTAAATATTTACATAACAAAAGAACTAAGGTCAGAACGTGACAGTGGTAATGGGTGGTAACGCTACAATTCACTCGAAAAGAAAAGGCACCCTGGGGAATATGCAAATTAGGCTTTATATCATACAGTGTTAACCCCCCAACACCCTGAGTGTTAACTGACAACACTGAATGTGTAATTGGCAAATGGATTAACACTGTAAGAACTTAATTTTTGAACACAACAGTGCATAGCACTGCTTAGTGTTGATTTAAAATATGAACACTGCTAAAATGTTAATTTCCTAACACCTAGAGTGTTAATCTGTCTACACTCTGCATTGTTAAATAAATCACACTTCAAAAATCAGTGTAGATGAAGGGGAGGAGATGGGTCAAAGAATGATTTTTTTTTTCAAGATTTGAGACTATCGAGATGTGGATTGTGTATGTATGCTATTCAGAGAGTGAATTGGCAAGACAAAATATTTAACTGCCTTTTGAATGGGGTATAGTGTAATTTCTCAAGGGACTTGTTGGAGTTTGCCAGATTTCCTACAATTTACAAGGTGTGAATGAAAAACTTTACTTACCCCCCAAAACAAGAATCAAATAAAATAAAATTGTATTTGTCACATGCGCAGCATACAGGTGTAGGCCTTACAGTGAAATGCTTACTTACAAGCCCTTAACCAACCATGCAGTTTAAGAAAAATAAGTGTTAGGTAAAAAATAAATAAGTAAGAAATAAAAAATAAAAAATAATTAAAGAGCAGTAGTAAAATAACAGTAGCGAGGCTATATACAGGGTGTACCGGAACAGAGTCAATGTGCGGGGAAACAGATTAGTCGAGGTCATTGAGGTAATATGTACATGAAGGTAGAATGGGGCTCACTGTGTACAGTAGCATGACAAGAACAGTACATACAGGTCTTTTATGTCACTATAACTACCTGTAAAAGTGACCTTCGCATGTCCCTCCCTGGCTAAACTAGAGGAGTAGAAACCATTTCCCCCTCTCGCTGTCTCTCTCGCTCTCTCCCTCTCTCTCTATCTTTTCCCCCTTCCTTCCTCTCGCTCTTTGTCTCCATCTCTCTTCCTCTCCCTCGTCACCGATCTCTCTCCCTCTATCTCCATTTCTCTTCCTCTCCCTTGCCACCTCTCTCTCTCTCCCTCACTCCCTGGATAAACTCTCTCATTTTCAATTTCAATTCAATTAAAATTTCAATTGAAGGGGTTTTATTGGCATGGGAAACTCTCTCTCTCTTTCTCTCCCTCACCACTTCTCTCTCTCTCCTTCACTCCCTGGCTAAAAACTCTCTCGCTCTCTTGCTCTCTCGCTCTCTCTCTCTCTCTCGCTCTCTCGCTCTCTCTCTCTCTCTCTCTCTCGCTCTCTCTCTCTCTCTCTCTCGCGCTCTCTCTCTCTCTCTCTCTCTCTCTCTCTCTCTCTCTCAAATTACCCTGGAGATCCCATTGCCAAATTAGATTTTAGCTCTGTTAGCATGTTGAATATGTACCGAGGGAGAAGGACTAGAGTTAGTTAAAGAAGTACTGTATTGGCTTTATAAAGGAAATCCTGGCCTGACATTAAATCTTATTTTATCTAATGCTCTTTTCTATTGTTTGTCATTTTGAAACTAACAAGTTCAATCGTGTTCTCTGTCGGTTACTCTGCATTTATTTTAGAGTTGAATTCACTGACCTGAAAGTCTAGACTCATCCAATTAGCCCGTGGTTTTACAATATACCCCAGTTTCTCATTATATGCAGTAATTAGGCATGCGGTTATTTTGGCAACATTTGATCTATTCATTCGTTTTTGATCAAAGGCCGGAGTGGCCGGGACTCTGTTGCCCGTGTCCATTACTTATGCTCTTGGCATTTCAGAAAAGTTTTCCCGTATGTGCTTTTAGTAAGGATTTCCTGTCAACGTTTAGGCAAACGAGTTCCCATGAATCCATAAGCGGCGGTCTCTAAACTTTTCTAATGAGCACAACAGTAAATTATCCCTGGGTACAACGGTACTGACAAAGTCAGCCTGCTGATGCACTGGGCAGCTGCACCTGTGATTGACAGCCAGCGCTGAGCCTGGCCATGCTGTTCAGATGGATTTAGGACTGAGGCCTCTCTCTGTGTGGTCCAACCTGCTATCCTGTGCTGGAAATATAGACCTATCTGGTGAAAGCTATACTTCCTATCACCTCTCTATACGGTTGCATTGGCCCTATACTTTATCATAGTACTGACACTGGAATAATTGTCCACTTTTACTTGAATTGGATACCCTCCCCCGCATACACACATACCTACTCACTCCACATCCCTGTTGATTCCTTTGACCAGGTATGATCAATCCTCACACGTCTTTAAAATGAAGATCTGACTCTGAAGAGAGGGAGGATTTGACCCACAGAGGGCTTCAAGTAGACTGAAAATATAATCCCCTCTAATTTCTCCTTCTTTATTTCCCCTGCAGTTGATTGTTTTCAGGTTAAATGTTAATTGGGCAGGAGCCCAGTGCTTCATTTCGTCCGCTGCTTTGACAGCGCCTTAGCAGGTGGATTATTCCACTGGCAGAACGAGCTGATTTGAAGCTGAAGACACAGTTAAAAAGGTAAAGATAAAGCAATCAACAAATCTTTTGGAAGACATTTTCTAGACTAGGGCACTAAAACAGTATGGTGGATCCGGATGTTGTTTAGATGCTCGACTACGGTTCCTAGACCATTTAATATGCAGCATGGATACTGAAATCCGTGGATACTACAGAGCTACAGGTGTGTGTGTGTGTGTGTGTGTGTGTGTGTGTGTGTGTGTGTGTGTGTGTGTGTGTGTGTGTGTGTGTGTGTGTGTGTGTGTGTGTGTGTGTGTGTGTGTGTGTGTGTGTGTGTGTGTGTGTGTGTGTGTGTGTGTGTGTGTGTGAGAAAGAGAGAGGACAGCGAGTGAAAGAGAGAGAGAGAGAAAAAGGAAAAAATAGAGAGGGAGGGAGTCAGGATGCGCAAAAGTATTTATTTTGACAGATGAAATGGGTTATTGGCATCCCGGGATGGCTGGTTGAATGTGGATGTCCTTACAGAATGTGAACGCATTAGATCTAGGTCGCCTATGGACTTAACCTCTGATCCTGCATCAGTACTGCCTCACGGTGTTATAATGCATGGAGAACATAGAATGCTTGGCCTCTGGCTTCACGCCACGTACACTGGATTTCTTTAAACACTGTGAATTGAATTTAGCCTCCTCTGTTCCTTCCTCCTCCCCCGTTCATTATACCTCAAATATTTAACATAATCCATGTTACTTTCTTTCCTCCCACTGTCTTCTTTCCATCCATCCTTCTTTTATGTTCGTTATTCCTCTGCTTCATTACAGAACCATGCAAAACGTGGAGGTTTGTAATATATGCACAGTTAGGCACAGCTAGTGGTCAGTGAAACTATGATTGCCTGGTATGGATTAAAAGCCAACGGAAGGATATGATTACATAAAACCGTGGTGAAACACCCTATAGCAGTGATGTGCAGTAGGCAGGGTTGGCAGCGCTGACCCCCGTGATAATCTAATATTAAAGCTGTTATGTAATGCTCAAAATCCCAACATTTGCTAAAACTCGATCAAAACCTCAGGAAAGGCGCCAGGGTATGCCTTTTCCCCCCAATGTCCTCATCCATTCAAATCGTTGAAGAGCCACGCCGTTCCTGACTCCAGTTACCGTTAATGGACATGGTCAGCTTTTGGGAACAAACGGAGCGATCTGGCGTTAAATGAGCAGCAAAAACAAGTGACCATCCACAATGACAATGCTAAGGTAAAGGAAAACTGAGATTTTGAAGGACCTTATTAGAGCAACATGCTACTTAGGGAAACAGGAGTTAGCATTGCGCGGTAATGGCGAGAGCACAAGCTCATGTAACCGTGGCAACAATGTGGAGTTATAGCATACTTTCGCTGATTAAGACAAAAGGTTAGCTAGACACTTGGAGACTTCCACCGTGTTTTTCCGGGTACATCAAACAGAATACAGGTTTGACTGAAGCAGTCAGTGATGTGATTTTCGAAAGGACACTACAGATGAGATGAAGGCGGATACGTTTGTCGCATTCGATGTAGATGAGGCCACAGGTGTTACAAACAAACACCAGATATCTTTGACTTTGCTTTTTGCTGTGGCTAAAAGCAAAGTCAAGGAGGAGCTTTGGGGATGGCGTGAGGGATGACAAATGAACTGTGGCCTTGGCGGATTATGTATTGGGAGTGTTGGGGAAGTACAGCTGCGCCATCATGTCAATTGAGATTAAAAATGAATAAACAAGCTTTCTACAAGGCTGTCACCGTGATTTGTTTAACACTTTTTTGGTTACGACATGATTCCATATGTGTTATTTCATAGTTTTGATGTCTTCACCATTATTCTACAATGTAGAAAATAGTACAAATAAAGAAAAACCCTTGAATGAGTAGGTGTGTCCAAACTTTTGACTGGTACTGTATATGTGTGTGTAATAATATTTCAAATAATAATACTTTTATGTGTGTAAATCCATTGTGAAAGGCTATGGAGTTTTCATTGCGAATTACTTTGGTGAAATGTGTCCATATATTGTTTTTTTTGTGTGCCACCTATCAGTTGTAACTGTGGATGCTACATCGGTCTGTGGCTGAGTTGAGCATTGTGCCATTTTGTCGGATGATATCAAATATGCCACCATCAGAGGCTTGTGTATCTTCGCCACATTGGTATTTACATTTGGTGACATTTTTGTCACTCTGGTTGTTGGAACTATCTGATATATGGTGAACTTGGGCTTCATCAAGGTTTCTTTGTGTGTAAATCTGGCTTTGACAATAGCCAGTGCCTACCCAGCCACCAACCTCACCGCACGTCACTGCCCTATAGAGTTAATGACTCCAGGAGGTATAGCGAGGCAACACATGAAACAACACTCATTTGCTCACACAGAAGGCAACAGGTGTAGTTTGAGTAAATAGTGGGTGGTCATTTGATTCACAATCTTGTTCAAGTAGGTTTCTCATCCGGCAAAGTGTTAGACCCCCGAGCTTTCTGCGTCATCCTTAGTAGTCAGATATAGGGCTTTTGAAAGAGATTAACCTCTCCCAGACAGAGAGGCTGACAGATAGACAGCGCGGTGATAAAGTGTGGTTGTACAGTAGGTTGTCTGTTCAGTAATTGGTTCAGTGTGGCTTTACTTGGCTGGAGAGAGAGACTGTCTACTGTCTATCTACCACCCAGCAGGACTAGGCTGACTGTCTCTCTTTGTCTGAACCAACAGGCAACCATTAAAAGCTCATAACCAACACTTCTGGAGAGGATTCAAATTGTCATGAAAGAGAGAGAACTTTTTCTGTCATCAATGAATTGAACTCTTGGAGAAGTACTTTGTTTGAAAGTTCTCGACTTCACAGAGGAGCAGACATTTGTTTGTTTCTTTCTAAACGAGTTCTGTATAACCTTGCTTAATTGATTAATTAAAACAATGGGGTTCCATTTCCAGCGTTTTTCTTTTTATCTTAGCTAATTGGGAATGGAATGGAATGGTGGGACGGGTATCTGTTTTAATTCATGTTAGGACTCTTTTATTATTTGTGTTTTATGTTGGAACTGCCTTCTCGGCCTGGTCTCCCTTGAACAATAATAAAAAATAAATGTTTCTTCACGTTAATGGTGAAGTTCCTGGTTTACTTCCAGATTCAAACCATACTTCTTGCTTCAGACTAAGGTGAACTAAAAATTGTAATAGTGTCATGTGCTAAGTTATTAGTGCACCAATCTCACCCATTACTTTCCCGGTAATAAGGTGGGATGGGGGTGTTGACAGCCCACTATAAAAGCGTATCTATCTGTGATATATCACACCCATCCCAGCTTAACAGCTGCTCATCTCAACACCACATGGAAGGACGTCTTCAGGAAAAGGCATGTGGGCCTGGTCCAGAAACACCCCTAGACCCTACTACTTCCTCCCTAGGCACTTTATGTACATGTTTAATTGGTTGGACAGTTAGCAATGTAGTTGTAGCTCAACCCCCCCCCCATATTGATCTACTCCTTTCACACCGGTGCCTAGGGTGTATTAGGTAGGGGGTATCGGTTGTTTCTGGCCAACAAGTACTAGGTTGACCCTGTACAACTGGTTCCCGCTGAGTAACAGCGTGCTTTGTCCAGGGTGATTATTCACATGTAAGGATGTGTAGCTTCCAGCCAGCTAGCGAAAAGCTCATCTCAGGTAGGAGTGAGAACACCTGGACTAACGCGTGGCCTATCTCTAAGAGATCTCATCTGTAGCTGCCCAGCGGGGTAGCCTGCCTCAGCCTCACACACTGTCAGCAAGGTTGGCTACTCCTGATTTCTTGGAAGGGAGCACCATAGGGGGCCTAAATGTTCCATGTTTCCAGCTCATCTCTGTTTTCTGTTTTTCTCTATGTGACTTACTTAATGCTCCCTTTGACAATCCATTCTGAGCTGACGGTAGCTAGCACCATTAGTGCCATTTCTTTTGACCTTGGATTGGATTCAGGGTTGACAACACAATAGGACATCAAGAGAATGTACTTAATAAAGGTCGACTGTCCTTGAAAACCAACTTCTTCTTTTGAAAACTGCCTATGTGGCATCAATATGAGTCAGAAACATGTATTCTAGTGTCAAAATTGACGACAAAGTGTAAATAGGATAATTGGTCAATGGTCAAAATACTATCTCTCCTGGAATTCACCTAACCACCATTGATAATGTAATGTGTATACTGTATCTGTGTCTTGTATGTTGTAATGAGGTGCCAATGGACTGTGCCAATGGACTATTCCTGGGCCCGAGTGAGTAATGCCAACCAGTCAGTGCAATGCTGGCACATGTCCTTTGTGAATCAGGATCTCTGATTGGCTAAGTTTAACTGTGTATTTACTTTTGGCTTACGACTGTATGGTGACAGTCTTTCTCTCTCTCCCTCCCTCTGTGATATAAAAGCTGGGTCGGATATAGGAGCTGAAGTCAGGCTCCTTCATGACCAGTATCTCTGATGAGAGGGACTGGAACGAACTGCAAAAATCGCTGAAGTTGGAGACTTTTATCTCCCTCACCAACTTCAAACATCAGCTATCTGAGCAGCTAACCGATCGCTGCAGCTGTACATAGTCTATTGGTAAATAGCCCACCCATTTTCACCTACCTCATCCCCATACTGTTTTTATACTGTTTTTTAAAATTTTTTATTTACTTTTCTGCTCTTTTGCACACCAATATCTCTACCTGTACATGACCATCTGATCATTTATCACCCCAGTGTTAATCTGCAAAATTGTATTATTCGCCTACCTCCTCATGCCTTTTGCACACATTGTATATAGACTGCCCATTTTTTTTTCTACTGTGTTATTGACTTGTTAATTGTTTACTCCATGTGTAACTCTGTGTTGTCTGTTCACACTGCTATGCTTTATCTTGGCCAGGTCGCAGTTGCAAATGAGAACTTGTTCTCAACTAGCCTACCTGGTTAAATAAAGGTGAAATAAAATAAAAATAAAAAAGGGGCCTGGAGTTGATCTACACTGCACTGCCCATCAGGCATTGGGAAAACCCTCAGAAGGGACCCTTTCAATACATGTCACTCATGAACTCTTCCTCGTTTTCTACAGATGGAGGACAGAAGAGAAGCTTTTGAAATCAGTCCTCTGACTGAAAGACAGGTCGATACTGATGTCTGAATTTTGGGAGAGACCTTACACTCAGTAGTATTGCTTACTATTATACAAGACACATGTAGTGTATGTGGGGGGGGTTCTTCAAACGTGTCAGGGTACTCCTGTCATACGGAACACCTCACAGGAAGGTATAATATTTGCACATTGTTATATTAGCAAAGCACTGCTTCTACGGAAGGACGGTATGTTCTACATGGAACTGTTACACTTGGGAGTTATTAAAAGACTTTATTTCGAATATCTACAGAAGTTCAGCAATTTGCACCCTTCTCATATCACTCTGTAGTCTACTGACCAACGCAGAGCATTCTCTGGAGGAAGCTTGGAATTGGTCAGTAGTCTACAGAGGGGCATGAAAAGAGTACCATCATCTCACTTCTGCCTGTCGTTATTGAACTCCGCCTGCTGGACCCGTGGGTTGAGGCAAACTCTTTCATATTCAGGAGGGAGTGTCATGCACTTACACCCCTCCTGACACCTGACTGCACCTGTCCACAACCTGCAATACAAAAAGATGGAAGGGACTTCATCATTCATTGGAGACTTGAAGACAGAACCTCACCCAGAGACCTGTGTGTTAGACAGCCAAATCCTTAGATTTGGACCAACAGAATACCATTCTAGGCTACCCTGGGGTGGCAGTAGCCTAGTGGTTAGAGCGTTGGACTAGTAATCAGAAGGATGCAAGTTCAAACCCCCGAGCTGACAAGGTACAAATCTGTTGTTCTGCCCCTGAACAGTTAACCCACTGCTCCTAGGCTGTCATTGAAAATAAGAATGTGTTCTTAACTGACTTGCCTAGTTAAATAAAGGTAAAATAAATGTAAAAAATAGTTCTGGTTAGACAGTTGAAGTTGTACTCTACACGCAACTCATTTTCATTTGCTAGGTAAGTGTGGGCATACTGTCTTTATAATCCATATGATATTTACATGTTTAGTCTTTGTAAGACGAACACACTCATCAAATCTTTTGTTGATAAATGTATCTACACTGTCACGAACCGGCTCAAAGTCCGTAACAAAAGGGAGACAATGTGTAGATAAGGAGTAACAAAACATATTTATTAAATAAAGTAAACTAAGTACAATATACAATGGTGTGTGTAATCAGTAGTGTAAGTGAGTGTTTTGGCATGCATATATGAATGTGATAATGCAGGGTGTTGAAAGGTGCCAAAGCAAACAACCAAAAACCACCAAGATACACAACTAAATCTATAAAGGTGTCTGCATGGAGAGAGTCTCCCCCATGAATGGAGAAGTGGTGTATTTATCCTGGGACACACCGGGCCTAGGTGTTTCCCATGTAGCTGACGACCCTCCCAAATCCGCCCACCGGTATCCTAATAAGGAAACAAGAACAAAGAGAGAATACGGCAGACAGAGTGGGAGGGTCGTCACACCGATCTATATGCACACATATCATACACTTAAGGAAAGAGTAGAAGAAACTGGCCAGTACTAGCATGTTGTGTCGTAGGACAGCTGAGCAGACTCAAGAACGGTCATTCAACATGCAGTTAATATCGTTTCCACAGTAACATGACGTAATGAAATGTTGAAACTAAGTTGCAAGGCGCTTTCGTAGCAAGGTGTTGTAGAACGAGTGTCCAATGAAACATTCCAGACAATGGCTCTTGCTACCTTGCCATAACTGATTTGACAGAGAAATAGCAGTTAGATAGGCTAGCCAGCTGCAGCCATCACCGAGCTATGCTAGCCAACTGCAGCTATCACCGAGCTATGCTAGCTAGCTGCAGCTATCACCGAGCTATGCTAGCTAGCTGCAGCAATCACCGAGCTATGCTAGCTAGCTGCAGCCATCACCGAGCTATGCTAGCTAGCTGCAGCCATCACCGAACTATGCTAGCTAGCTGCAGCTATCACCGAGCTATGCTAGCTAGCTGCCTCCAGCTTGGCCAAACACCAGGTCAGCGCAGACTTTAGCCTGCACATAGAACACCTGCACATTGTTTTGATGAGAATGGTATTTAGAAGCTGTTTATAATGTGACGCTGCCAATAAAATGAGGAGGAAGTCATAACACCAGACACGGAGTTACTTTGGCAGCATTATCACCCGTTATTTGTCTTTCTCGGTAAACAAATCCACAGCTTCGTTGTTTCCACAGAAGCCGCCTTGGAAAACACTGTGACAAACGGGCTGGTCGTAAAGATAGGCTATTGATCAGCAAGAGGCCTGACTTGTTTGCTTCGTGTCTGACTGTCAGTCCTCCCCATTTCAGTCCCGCAGACCTTGGAGAGAGTGATGCACGCACTGGTGTGGGGGGAGTCTGGGAGACTTCCTTGTTCCCTCTATGAAGCTCTTGGCTGGAAGTTGGAGCTCGGTGTAGATCCCTGGGGGTTTAGGGTCAGGGAGGCTGAACACCTTAGAAAGCACAACACTTTGGCTAAGCTCCCTGGGTGGGTGGATGGATGGTAGGGATGACGGGGGTGGAGGAAAGTGGGGTTTCTCCACACCACAACAGCCATTTTTTTTAAAGTTAAGGGCATGTTTCGGCGTAACTGAGACATTGTGGAGGAGTTGACTTGGATATCGTGTTTTGTGGAGGAAAGGGTTTTCACCAGGGATAACACCCAGCTTCCTAGCTTCCCCAATGCATACTATAACCTCCCTTTTAAATAGATTGCTGCATTTGACAAATACAAGAACGATAACTCAGAAAACTATACAGAGGAAGAATGTACAGGAAGTGTTTGTTTCTCTACTGGCTATGGCTAATATGAAGAAAATTAATCCGATTCTTGATATGCCACACCTGTCAGGTGGATGGATTATCTTGGCAAAGGAGAAATGCTCACTAACAGGATGTTAAAAAAATAAGCATTTTGTGCATTTTTGTGCATGTGACCAACACTTTACATGTTACTTTTATATTTTTATTCAGTATACATAGTTATGTTTTACATTCATTGACGGATTCTGGGGTTGATGTACATTTTGGGGCATATTAGAAGGCAATTCTGTATGTGAAAATCACTGCACCAACACACACACACACACCACAGTACTGTACAGCTAACCTTGTGGGGACACACAATTCAGTCCATTCAAAATCCTATTTTCCATAACTCTAAACCTAACCCTAACCTGAACCCTAAAACTTTACCGTAACCCTAAACTTAACCCTAGCTCCTAACCATAAACTAACCCTAACCCTTAACGTAATTCTAACCATATCACTAATTCTAACCTTAACCCTAAACCCCCTAGAAATATCATTTGACCTTGTGGGGACTAATAAAATGTGCCCGGTTGCTCCAATTTTGGTTTGTTTAGCGAACCATTCCCTTCACCAAACACCCAATGAAGCTACATGGCGCTCTTGTCTTAAATTCAGCCACTCTGGAGATGAGGTGAAAACAGGACTGTCAGCAAAACAAAAGCACAACTCTTCACGTCATAGACCCTGAAGAATAAAAATGTGTGTGTGTCTGTGTGTGTCTCTCTGTGTGTGTCTCTGTCTGTGCGTGTCTCTGTCTGTGCGTGTCTCTGTCTGTGTGTGTCTCTGTCTGTGTGTGTTTCTGTTAGTGTGCTTCTTCAGGCCAGCTCCTTGAAAATAATGAAGTGGGGCTGCTCTGTATCTGCAGAGATCCTTCCCTGTAAGGAGAGACGTATGACACAGGGGATAGAAAGCCAGTGCTTTTAATAAAAATCATCCCTTTTTGTCACAGCCAGCCAGGGTGAAGTAAAAAAGCATTTGCACGGTGTCAATAGGAGATTTATTTTCTCCCCTTTCTTTACCCCCTTTCACTGAAAGTCGAATGCAACAAAATGGGGAGCCAGCGCCTCAGTACCACTGTCATTGATATTCTTCCAAATGGTTTTGTCTTCTTCAGAGGGGCCGATCTCTCCCGCTGTACATTTTCAGGCTACCGAGTGGCTCCGGAAAGTCACACTTATCATCGGTAAGAGATGACTTTGAGTCTACCATTTATTCCCCACGTCTCCTTAAAGACAATGGAGGTGTCTCTGGTGGCAAAAGTGTTATTGAATTCAAACACTTTTTTTTCACCGCTTATAAGAGCTATAGGGTCAGATAGTAAGATATTCTTGAAGTATCTTTTAAAAATGGTGCGATAGTTCAAATCATAATAATGTGGTGCTTATATTTGTCCTATCTCACCCATGTACAAGCTTGTATTACATGCATGAATTGGACGTTTGGAGTGGAGTCACAGCCAGCCGTTATCAACGGCGACCCTGGAACAATTGGGAGTTAAAGCACCGTTCTCCAGGGCACGTCAACAGGGATTCAAACAAGCGACCATTCGGTTACTGGCCCAACGCTCTAACCCCGAGGTTACCTGCCACCAAAATCATAAACCAGAGGAGGTGCAACAGGACAGAGTGAAAGTTGGAGGAGGAGGCTGGGAAGCAGTGTTGTTCCAGATTGATAGGTTGAAGATGGGTCGTAGGTGGAAGTGTCTGAGGCGAGGACTGTGCCAGTTCTAGCTTCAGGAGGGCATGAAACAGGATTAAAGAAAGCATATCAACAGGCATGTGAACATCCTTATAAGGTCACAGTGTTCCCTTGTGAAGCGTCATCTTACGTAGATATCCTGTAGACTGTCTTGGGAACTGATACTTTTGCTTTAAGTTCTTTGGTGCTCGTGCAGCACTGCCATATGCTGCTGTTTTTGATGGTCTAATTACAGAATATGGTACACAGTTCCTACAAATGATATACTGTGCATATTTGCAGTTTTGTGTTAGTACACATCGACATAGCTTCAGGCCATGTGTTCCTCTAAAAGGAATATGTCATTTTGGCAAGAAGAAACCTCAAAAGCAATTGCATCACTCAGTACAAAGTAGAACATGTCCCATGAGTGAAATTGGTTCTTGACTTTGAGTGACTGATTTCTCACTTCGGTGTGTCATCTTTCAGCTGGTGTGGTCTGTCTGTGGCTGCTGAGAGGGGTCGTTTCTGGGAAAGATGTCTTGAAAATAGCCATTGGACGCCTGCAGGGAGGAATCCGATTTGGCCTGCTGGTGACTTGGAAGATGACTTCCTTCCTGCCTCAATTTTCTCCTGAGGTATAAAGTGACCCATCAACCCCTGCAGCGCTTTTCTATGACTTTCAGGTAGAAGCGGATGCACATTCACACATACGGGTACACACACACACATACACACACACACACACACACACCTACTTTACTATTAGCTAGGACCCCATCTACAGCTCTATTTACATCCAAAAGGAAAAAGATGCAGCATTACCGTGTGTGTCGACGCACGCAGGAGGAAACTTTCCAACCTCCTTTGCTTCCCGTGGTCCTAAATGGCAGGGAATCCAATCTCTGCTGTGGGGCGGCGTGAAATAAGAAGCTGTGGTCACATACTAATATGATCTGTGACAGCCTGTTGGATGGAAGCAATACGCTGCAGCGGATTGGCTTACTCTGATAAGCTGAGGAGGCCTTTCTTTTCCCCTCAGATGAAATATGTGTGGGATGCTACAAAGGTAGCTTCTTTTCCAAGTCCCAATGTAATGCTTTTTAAGAGAGCCCCTCCCTTCTCACTTCTTCCATCTATCCCTTCCTCCACTCTTTTCCTTGGCTTCTACCTCTGTATCTGTATCTCAGATGGGGTTTTTCCACGCCACAGGCAGACAAGCTCACTTTTAGATTAGTCTGCCACTGTCGTCTCACCGCCTCTCATGTTGTTTTCATAGTTGACAATCCAAAGTGGATGGTATGATAATTCAAATGGGCTCTCACTCCCTTAACAGGAGGAAATATGTGCATAAATGTACCAGCCCAGGCAGACACTGCCAAGCACAGGATATACAAGATGCAAAACTATGTGGACACACCTTCAAATTTGTCGATTTGGCTATTTCAGCCGTACCCCTTGCTGACAGGTGTATCAAATCGAGCACACTGCCATGCAATCTCCATAGACAAACGTTAGCAGTAGAATGGCCCGTACTGAAGAGCTCAGTGACTTTCAATGTGGCACCGTCATAGGATGCCACCTTTCTAAAAAGTCAGTTCGTAACATTTCTGCCCTGCCAGAGCTGCCCTGGTCAGCTGTAAGTGCTGTTATTGTGAAGTGGAAACGTCTAGGAGCAACAACGGCTCAGCCGCGAAGTGGTAGGCCACACGAGGTCACAGAACGAGACTGCCAAGTGCTGAAGCGCGTAGCGCGTAAAAACCGACTGTCTTCAGTTACAACACTCACTACTGAGTTCGAAACTGCTTCTGGAAGCAATGTCAGCACAAGAACTGTTCGTCGGGAGCTTCATGAAATTGGTTTCCAATGCCAAGCAGCCGCACACAAGCCTAAGATCACCATACGCAATGCCAAGTGTCGGCTGGAGTTGTGTAAAGCTTGCTGCCATTGGACTCTGGAGCAGTGAAAATGCATTCTCTGGAGTGATGAATCACATTTCACCATCTGGCAGTCCAACGGACAAATCTGTCCAGGAGAACACTTCCTGACACGATGCATAGTGCCAACTGTAAAGTTTGTTGGGGGAGGAATACTGTTTTATTATGGTTTGGGCTAGGCCCCTTAAGATTTCCCTTCACTGGAACTAACGCTACAGCATACAATGACATTCTAGAGGATTCTGTGCTTCCAACTTATTGGCAACAGTTCGGGGAAGGCCCTTTCCTGTTTCAGCATGACAATGCCCCAGTGCACAAAGCGAGGTCCACACAGAAATGGTTTGTTGAGATAGGTGTGGAAGAACTTGACTTGCCTGCACAGAACCCTGACCTCAACCCCATCAAACACCTTTGGGATGAATTGGAATGCCGACTGCCTAATCGCCCAACATCAGTGCTCGACCTCACTAATGCTCTTGTGGCTGAATGGGCGCAAGTCCCCGCAGCAGTGATCCAACATCTAGTGGAAAGCCTTCCCAGAAGAGTGGAGGCTGTTATAGCAGCAAAAGGGGAACCAACTTCATTCTAATGCCCATGATTTTGGAATGAGATGTTCGATGAGCAGGTGTCCACATACTTCCTGTCATGTATTGTTTCTATCAGTGAACTAGACGATTGTTAATTCAATCGACAATTAGAATTTTGAATTAGTTCCATTTCTTGAGATGTGCTTTTGTAGTTTTGAAGGTCATACCCTGTCTGTTCTTTTGGTATCATTTCATTGCCATCATTTTCACAGCGTTCAAAAATATTGCTGAAACATTTAATTGGTGAAATGTGGTCACTCGCTCCCTACGGTCATAATTTAGAAATGGGATGCTCCAGATGAAATAGTGATTCATTTGTACACCACACAGATGCACGTGAGCATTCGCATCTCCCCAACTCTGATCACTGAACAGCACCATGAGTTGAATTCACAAGTAGCAAGTCCATTCCATGTTTACAGCGCGTATCAATGAACATCTAGACGTAATATGTTGCTCCATTGATTCTTCATTATAGTCATTCCCAGAAGTGTTTTAATGTGCTATGGCAATGCCAGGGTACACAATTAATTTGGAGTTCCATTAAAACAGAATCATTAAAGGCATGGCACACAACATTTCATAATTAAAATGGCGGCAGGGAAAAAAAAACGGTCTACGGTCTCGTTAGTATTGTGACTATGTTATGTTTTGTTTGCTTGACTAAGTGAAATAACTAATGATGAATGTTAGATATGGCTGCTTATCTAGCTGTCTGCCTCGCATTTTATAAGCATGTGAGCCACCATTAAAATAAGGGTTTGTTAATGAAATTCATAAATATCAAAACATGACCTAACAAGGTTTAAGGTAATGGAAAATGTTAATTGCATTAAAAACTCTAAGCACATTCTTCAAACCGTATTTTAGAAACACAAACAATTAACCTTCCGCCAACTCGACTCACAACGCTGACGAACATTTCTTGTTGAACATAATTGTTTATCATAATAATTTCAGATATGATATTGACTGTTAGAAACACAGCAACACACTGTAGGCCTATGTTGGAAAGAGCCCAAGATAAACCTCTCTCTAATGAAATGTGAAGAAATCCGATACTGTTTTTCCTTCGATACACATGGCGCCATGGCGATGGAATAATGCCACAGGAAAGATCCATATGGGGATAATGAGATGCAATTGATTAATGAATCTTCTGTGAAAACAGCTCTTATTCTAGGAAATTGAAATAATGTGAGGATGATTTCCCCACCCATGATTAATGATGTTTTGGGCATGTGTCTAATAGTATTTACACAATGCACAGAATCAACAGGGAGGAAATGAGCTATTTCCATAGCACTCTCTGCAACAATGACTATTCATTCATGTTGATGTGTCGTCCTGATTGTGATGTACGATGATTAAAGGGCTTGGTTATCAGTGCTCTGATTACACCATGCCACATGTGGCTGGTGGATAGGGAGTAAGTCAATGAACCTGTTGATATTCTACTGTATGTGTTTGCATGTGGCGATAATGCACTAGACAGTCTCAAATTTGGCACTAGCCTGTTTATTGTGATTGTTGCTGTATGCAATCAATATTCAAGTGATGTCCAGTCAAGTAGGGACTAGGTGTTCAACACTTGTTACAGCCGGGCCTATCTTGCTACCCTTCGTTTTAGAAGTGCTGTACTTGTTAGTGTGAGTGTGATTGAATGATAGTATAGGGGCACTGGGGGGGGGGGGGGGGGTTGAGTGGCTTGGGCATAGAGGACATACGACATTGGGGGGTTGATTAGAAGACTTGTAGAAGAATGGTATAAGAATGGTAGAAGTATGGTAGAAGAATGGTAGGCCCAGAGGAAAGTTTATTCCTCCCTCCCCTCTCCTCTCAGACCTCCACTGTGGGGGTCGTCCTTCACCATGTGGCCCTGTTGATTATTAAGGGCTTGTTGTAAGGGCCTGGCACCATGCTACTGTGGAGTCTCAAATGGGACTCTATTCCCTATTTACCTGTTCATGTAGTGCACTACTTTTGACCAGGTACCCATAGAGCTCCAGTCAAAAGTAATGCAAGTAATGCACTATTAGGGAATATGGTGCCATTTGGGACACACATCAGAGAGAGAGAGAGAGGAAACTTGGGAATGGAGTGTAGCTTATTACCGTGTAAGCACACACACTCTCTAGGGAGCGAGGCCTACGGATATCTAAACCATGTCCTCCACTTGTTCCGACACTGAAAGGTCACTGCATGATTTATGCGCCTGTTTTGTAAGTTAGATGGGGAGCTCGCACGCATTTGGTTTCAGGCACTTGACCGATGAAAATATGAAAAATTAAAAATTCAATTCAATTCATAAATGTATTTACAAGGGCGAATGTGAGATGAAGCTGTTCCCGGAGTTGTTGTTTGAATAAGTGAGATGCGTGTGCCTGTCTGTGTGTTTTTGGGGTGCATTGTGTGTGCATTCACTCTGTGCACATTCGTATTTCATCCATTCATTCATGACTTGGGCTGATGTCAGTTTGCTGCAGGCAGAATCCACATGACAGAAGTCCATGTTACATTCCAGAACACCAATCACTGGGGAAAGAGAGAGATGGGAGCTTTAGTTCTTAATGGCACTAGATGTCCTCGCTGACGTTATAGTAGGTGACAAGGTACTCCATTGTACGTCCTCCATAACAGCACCACGTTGCTCTTAACCACATCGTGTCATTTATTTTCCACTCTGCATTTCTGAATTTTAACATGCCCAAATGCATTTGGGGTGTTTCCCCCCGAGGGCTGTTCGAAGGGTGTTGGAGTTTCACAACAAAAACCACAGAGGAGAGGTATGGTATTGTTTTCAGTGTAGCATTTAGCAGTACAAATTCCTCTGCATGGTTTGCATCATTTATGTAAAAGTGGCATAGGGAATTCACACCCTCACTCAGAGATAAAGAAGTGAATCTGGGTGAACCTCGAAATCAATCCTAGCTGCTGGGTAAAATACATGTACATCACTGTATTAAATCAAGCGAACATAATGACATCTCATTGCTTGAACCTGGAGGGATTTTTGACTAAATGTAGATAGATATAGACAGAGTCATCATGTTACTAACGTGGCAGGGGTGAGCCCCAAAAATGCTAATTAGTGAGACTCTGAGAGAGGCTGATCTGCTCAAAACTTGGGATTCAAAGTGATCTAAGTGTTAGCTATTCCTGTGATGGTTCAGTTGCACTTTGCCTCGGTGCAGCTGCAATGCTGTATGTCATGTTTGATGGTATGCTGATATTCTTCCATATCCGAGAGTAATCTAAAGTACCGTTCTGTACCATCCATCCCAGCACTTTAGAGAGATATGCTGCCATGCACTGATGATGAGAGATCTAGCTGCTTTTCGGGGACAGCACCCCTGGGACAAGAGGGGCTGAGTGGTACGTTCCGAATTGGAACAGAGAAGGAGACACAATCCCGGCCCTCCTCCTCCTCCTCCTCCACCATCTCCTTTTCCTCAGCCACCAGACAGAGAGCTGGTCCCTCTGCACGTGTCAACACGAGGGAGGCCATGCCAGCCGCTCCTCGTCCCCATTGAGCAACACTGAGATGCATGTCAGGTCAATTAGTGACACTGCTCTTACATTTTCCACCTTACATCAGTGTGCCTTTACTCATGCAGCGTGCTAGCTGCTTGACGGGTGTGCGATCACTCAACCTAGCCTTAGCCTAGCCTAGATTTGCCCCACATAAACCAGCTTGTGTTTCAGTCACCCCGCCGCACGCAGAGTGAACGTGGTGTCTGTCAACCCAAGCACTAGCCTAGCTATCATGAATTTGAGCTTTTCTCTCTCCGCTGTTCCATTGTGGTAGAATGACTGTTGTCATATTTTCACATTTTCCATGGAGGGTAAAGAAGAGTGACGGTTAGCTAATGTTTTGATGTGGCGAGGTGCTTTGAAGCCACAGAGAGTGGCAGTTCTGTTCTGTGGGGAGATAATAGAGAATGGATTTGAAAACATTTCTGCAAGGTCGGGTCTCGGTGGCGCTGCTAGCTTGTCCGTCAGGCGCTATTCGGCCACCTGCCAGGGTCCTCACAACAGAGTCACACATGGCAGATCAAAGCAGCTCATCAGCCCTTTGTTTTATTGGGTTTAATGCAATGTTCTGTTAATTTATGCATATGTAATTGATCTGAAGGTATTAGCGGCTAATTGACATCAACTGGGTGATAACGTTCACATGGCAGTCAAGCAGCAGCTGGTTCTCTGCTCTCAGAGACAGGCAGCAAGATACGTTCTGTGTCTTTGTCTCGTTGTCAGCAAAGTTAAAAGCGAACGAATCTGCGTTACCTTCAATAGTCTATAATGCATTTATCATGTGACAGTCCTTAGTAATTGGATTCTATGGTCGTAAACACTTTGGACTCTATTTTATTCCTTACTGTTGTTAAACTTTGATTTTATTGGATTTGATTTGTCCATAGACCTAGTCACTGCGTTGCCCTATAATGCTTAGTACAAGGTCAATGTTCCTAACTTGAACAGGGTGCAGACGTTTGAAACAATCCTGCTTGTGGGCGTACAGCCTGCTTCTCTAAAACACTACGCCTAACACCACACCACAGCGATGTATGGCCATCTGCCTTATTGTTCCACAGCATCGCTAAAGCCACCTTAACAGGGGAATACATCTCGCTTCCCACTCCTCAAATGGTGTGATCGTCTGTCACACTCTTTCTCATCTGGTGTGCTTTATTGGATGTGGCTTACGCCTCCAGATATTTATATATTTTTTACAGCACATACAGAGGAATGGAGAAAAAAAACAGAGAGCGAAGGAGCGGTGGAGCTCAGCGAGTAATGGTGTGGAATGCCGAGGAGGAGGGATGTGTGAGGCGTTGGCGGCGGACAGCGCCCGTGTCTATCGTCTCCTGTTTAAAACCTCTACGTTACGGTAATGGCCGCTGGGCCGCGAGGTGAGCGCAGCGGAGGTTGAGTCATGTCGACTGGAGGAGATGAAGGATATGGGAGTCAGAGAGGCCAAGCTGAGAGGTTATTTCTCCCAGCTTGGTCTCTCCATTCTGGGCTTGGGCATTGGTGTTTTGCCTCTCCATGCCAGGGCTGCTGGTGGAAAATGCCTCAAATTGTTCCATTGGAGGTTCCCACCTGTGTGAGGAGAGGGTCATTCACTCATAACAATGAGGTACTGAATAGCCCAACTGGTTAATGCTTTGTTTGTGTGATATCACATGATAAGTCCCCTTACGCCACAGACGGACCTATGGATGATATATTTTAGATGAGAGAAGATATATTACAGGTAATACAACATATTACACTCGGTTCCTCGGTCAGGTGAACGGGGCATAAACACAGTGACTCCTGCCTGTGTTAATGTATTGTAAATGGTGCTATTTATTATTATAAAACCTGGGAGACTAAGCTCACAGCGAGTAAACCCCGACCTGACCGTCGAAAATGATCCATGCTCACCATGACAATGGCATTGGTTCCACACACCGAACGAAGGAAAAGTATCTTACATGCAGAACATCAAGCCGTCATCATACATTCAGGAACAATGGTGAAGATATTCTAGATGACAGCATGGAACGAATGCACAGCAAGGGCTATTTCTGTTTCCTTCCGTAACTGTGGCTCTTTGTTACTCTGTGGCTTTGTGCGCTTTTCAGTGTTCCGTCCCCATTCACAGCCGAAATGACATCTTCTGCCTCTCGGCAGGAAGACGCCATCTGTCTCATACCATTTCATACTCTAAATACTTGAGCGAGATTCAGTCCATTTGCCGGCATCAACTGTAACCATCTTCAATAAGTTGAAGGCTATTTGGCAGCCTTAGTACAGAGAGATAATTGAGTAGCATTCTTGCTGACTTTTCATGTTACCTTTTTTTTTAATGTTAACTTTAAGGGACTTGGCTTGGAAAGCACCCCCCCAAATAAAAATACCTTTTCAATTTGATGCAAAGGGCATTCATGGAAGGGGTATGAAAATCATATTGGAATGAGCTCTGTACTTTAGCACTTATTGTTGGTGTGAGGGGACATAGTGCTGAGGCAGAGGGCTCCAGCTTTATAATCTCATAACACCGCTCGAGTAATCAAGAGGAGTGAATATCATTTTCCTTGACAGAATATTGAATATTCTCCCTTTCCCTGAATAGCAAGTTATTAGAGAAGCATTCAAGAGTTTTTGATGTAATTGCTACAATTAGACCACAGACATTCCCTACCAAGAAAGAGTCCTAAATATTGAACAAGCTGACTGACGCTTATTGATTTGCCCGGTCAAATAAGATCAAACAGAAGTCAGAAGGAGAAAAAAAAACACATCGATCTCAAATACATACACAAACATTAAAACGCATTCAAAATATTGGCTACGTATTTACTGAAACAAACTACGGCACAAAAAAATGAAGTGCCCTTCTTGCCTAATGAGGGGTGTTTTTTGTTTTGCTTTAAGAGCTGGTGCCAGACTAAAATACAGCATTCGTAAAGAGTGAAACAGTTTAAAGATAGAGACGGCAGTGGAAGAGAACTAGCCAAGGGCTTGACTTTACTGTACTTGTCACGATTGTTTGTATAGACGGACCACGTAATATTTAATAGTGAAACTTAGCAAAACAAATAAACAAACAAACAAACAAACAAACAAACAAACAAACAAACAAACAAACAAACAAACAAACAGTGACAACAGAGGTGCTACATACACTTACTCAAAACAATATCCCATAACACACAGGTGGAAAAATGCTACTTAAATATGATCCCCAATTAGAGACAACGATAGCCAGCTGCCTCTAATTGGGAGTCATACCAAAACACCAACATAGAGAAAACAAACTAGAACACCACGTAGAAAATATAGACTAGACTAAATGCCTAGTCAAGCCCTGACCTACTCTACCATAGAAAATAAAGGCTTCCTATGGTCAGGGCGTGACAGTACTGTAAGTATCTGCGCTGAATTTTATAGCAATGCATGGTAGATCCCATTTCAGTTCATCACTGGAATATCACACTGAATTAGTATAATATCTGAAATCTATACTAAAATCTAACAGAGTTATTGTACTGTCAATTGTGCCACCGTGACGAGTGTGAAATGTTCCATTAGTGACCCCGTGTAGAGAAAAGAAGCATAGCTTTTCTAATCTGATGACAGCTACTCAAATGGGAAAGCTTTGTAAAGCTCGGCAAGAACATCGGGTTGGTGATGTCTTTAGTGCTGTACGGAATTCTGATGTGCGGCTCTAAACGATCAATTAAACGTCCCCCCCTTTCTCATTGAACTGAAGTGATCCTTTGTTAATTGTGATTGTTCACCCACATGATAAATACAATAGGCAAAGGCTGAAGGAACAAAGCAACACAGATACAGAGTCTTTCTCTTTCCACTTAAAGGAAAATGATCATTTGTCAAAGCCTAAAGAGTTTTAATGAATTCTCAGATTGGCATTTATAATTGGCTTAGATAAATGTTTGAGCGTACACAATCAATTAATATTTTACCCATTGTGCACGTTGTGCTCCAAAAAACAATGGGCCTGCGTAGCATTGCCAAATCCTCAACACTTTTGTGCTTGCTGAAATACCCATCTATTCTATTGACTTGTTGTTTTCCATTTCTGTCGTGTGTGAATCTTTGCTGTTTGTTTTACGTTCTGTGTGTCGTTTGCTCTTCCCATTTGCAATACCTCCATCTCAGAATATTTCAAAAAGCTATGGATTTTTATTAAGGTGCCACAGTGTGACTCAGGGAAGCTGCACGCTGATGGACAGAATGACTTCCTGGAAAATGTATGTCTCCCAGATTGCCACTCGCCCGTCTCTTAATCAAACGACACCCGTCACAGCTTGCCTTGGTGATGAAGACGGATTGCAGATGAACACAGCCTGCATGTGTGTCCTACTGCACTCCAATCAAATCCACTCATGGAAACTAGAAAGGAGAGGGGTGACTTATTCTTGTGACGGCAAAGTGCAATGGTGGTTTGAACAATGGAGACATAACAAGAACTGGAGACTGCATCCAATATGTCCAACCATTTTGTTTTTCAAGGTAATCTACTCACGCTGGCATACCCCTGCGTCCGCTTTATCCGGACCAACATCACAGGCACACTAGCGCACGGGGAGCGGTGTGCGTAGCGACGACGTCGCCACGTCATCCAACAACATGACTGCGAGTGCCTCAGCAACAATTATTGGAATAATTCAACGGATGTTTTTGTGCACAAAGGTCATGACTAAAGTGTCTTAGGAATTAGGAATTTTCAAATCTGACTAGTCTCTGTGGCCGTGTATGGATATAGTATTTCTGGGCCGGGCCATCAGTTAAATTGCAGTACCGAAGCAAAACTGTAGGAGCAGTCGAAACTGTGCTTCTGGACCGGAAGCCTGGCCCCCTTGGGTTTGAATGCCGTTGACATATGGAATCAGGTCACTATTGATTTGATGCTATAGGTCCAGCAGTGGGAGAAGAGGAGAAAGAGAAACCTCATTCGGTCCATGTTTATATACTGTCTAATAGGCAGGATAGAGGAGCCAGGCATTGACATGGAGACATCACACCAACATAGACTACATACAGCTTGAGTGGCATCTCCACTTCCTACTCTACTCATTTCCACTGCCAGAGACATTACAGTGGATGCACTTTTGATGGGTACTGGAAAGAGCATGCTTCACAGGCTCTGGGATTGATTGAAATGACCTTACATTGTGCTGCTCTTGCAAGCTGGGGCAATAGCTAGGCTAAAGCCTACTTCCAAAACAAGGACAGATCAGGTGGATATTACAGTATGTGATTGCTATCTCCATTGAGACCGTGTCTGTGCCTCGACGTAGGTTGGGCAAAACTTAACATGGCGGTGTTCGCCTTAGCAATCTCACTAGGATAAAGACGTCATCCTCCATTCCTGTCATTATTGAAAGATCGTGAAACCTCACATCTCAAAATAGGGCTACTTAATGTTAGATCCCTCACTTCAAAGGCAGTTATAGTCAATGAACTAATCACTGATCATATTCTTGATGTGATTGGCCTGACTGAAACATGGCTTAAGCCTGATGAATTTACTGTGTTAAATGAGGCCTCACCTCTTGGTTACACTAGTGACCATATCCCCGTGCATCCCGCAAAGGCGGAGGTGTTGCTAACATTTACGATAGCAAATTTCAATTTAAAAAAAAAGAAGATGTTTTCGCCTTTTGAGCTTCTAGTCATGAAATCTATGCAGCCTACTCAATCACTTTTTATAGCTGTTTACAGGCCTCCTGGGCCATATACAGCGTTCCTCACTGAGTTCCCTAAATTCCTATCGGACCCTGTAGTCATAGCAGATAATATTCTAATTTTTGGTGATTTTAATATTCACATGGAAAAGTCCACAGACCCACTCCAAAAGGCTTTCGGAGCCATCATCGACTCAGTGGGTTTTGTCCAACATGTCTCTGGACCTACTCACTGTCACAGTCATACTCTGGACCTAGTTTTGTCCCATGGAATAAATGTTGTGGATCTTAATGTTTTTCCTCATAATCCTGGACTGTCGGACCAGCATTTTATTACGTTTCCAATCGCAACAAATAATCTGCTCAGACCCCAACCAAGGAGCATCAAAAGTCGTGCTATAAATTCTCAGACAACCCAAAGATGCCCTTCCAGACTCCCTCTGCCTAACCTAGGACGTCAGAGAACAAAAATCAGTTAACCACCTAACTGAGGAACTCAATTTAACCTTATGCAATACCCTAGATGCAGTTGCAACCCTAAAAACAAAAAACATTTGTCATAAGAAACTAGCTCCCTGGTATACAGAAAATACCAGAGCTCTGAAGCAAGGTTCCAGAAAATTGGAACGGAAATGGCGCCACACCAAACTGGAAGTCTTCCGACTAGCTTGGAAAGACAGTACCGTGCAGTATCGAAGAGCCCTCACTGCTGCTCGATCATCCTATTTTTCCAACTTAATTGAGGAAAATAAGAACAATCCGAAATTTATCTTTGATACTGTCGCAAAGCTAGTTAAAAAGCAGCATTCTCCAAGAGAGGATGGCTTTCACTTCAGCAGTAATAAATTCATGTACTTCTTTGAGGAAAACATCATGATCATTAGAAAGCAAATTAAGGACTCTTCTTTAAATCTGCATATTCCTCCAAAGCTCAGTTGTCCTGAGTCTGGACAACTCTGCCAGGACCTAGGATCAAGAGAGACACTCAAGTGTTTTAGTACTATATCTCTTGACACAATGATGAAAATAATCATGGCCTCTAAACCTTCAAGCTGCATACTGGACCCTATTCCAACTAAACTACTGAAAGAGCTGCTTCCTGTGCTTGGCCCTCCTATGTTGAACATAATAAACGGCTCTCTATCCACCGGATGTGTACCAAACTAAACTACTGAAAGAGTGTCACGCCCTAACCGTAGAGAGCTTTTTATGTCTCTATTTTGGTTTGGTCAGGGTGTGATTTGGGTGGGCATTCTGTTCTTTTTTCTATGTTTATGTATTTCTTTGTTTTGGCCTGGTATGTTTCTCAATCAGGGACAGCTGTCTATTGTTGTCTCTGATTGGGAACCATACTTAGGTAGCGTTTTGCCACACGGTTTTTGTGGGTAGTTGTTTTCTGTTTAGTGTTTTGCACCTGACAGGACTGTTTCGGTTATTTCTCTTTGTTAAAGTGTTCAGTTACAATAAAAAGTCATGAACACTTACCACGCTGCGCTTTGGTCCGATTCCTCTTCATCCGACGACGACACCCATGACAAAGAGCTGCTTCCTGTGCTTGGCCCTCTTATGTTGAACATAATAAACGTCTCTCTATCCACCGGATGTGTACCAAACTCACTAAAAGTGGCAGTAATAAAGCCTCTCTTGAAAAAGCCAAACCATGGCCTAGAAAATATTTTAAAAACTATCAGCCTATATCGAATCTTCCATTCCTCTCAAAATTTAAAAAAAAAGCTGTATAAGAAATGCTTCAGTCTGGTTTTAGACCCCATCATAGCACTAAGACTGCACCTGTGAAGGTGGTAAATTACATTTTAATGGCATCAGACTGAGGCTCTGCATCTGTCCTCGTGCTGCTAGACCTTGTGCTCCTTTTGATACCATCGATCACCATATTCTTTTGGAGAGATTGGAAACCCAAATTGGTCTACATGGACAAGTTCTGGCCTGGTTTAGATCTTATCTGTCGGAAAGATATCAGTTTGTTTCTGTGAATGGTTTGTCCTCTGACAAATCAACTGTAAATTTCGGTGTTCCTCAAGGTTCCGTTTAAGGACCACTATTGTTTTCACTATATATTTTACCTCTTGGGGATGTCAATCGAAAACATAATGTTAACTTTCACTGCTATGCGGATGACACAAAGCTGTACATTTCAATGAAACATGGTGAAGCCCCAAAATTGCCCTCGCTAGAAGCCTGTGTTTCAGACATAAGGAAGTGGATGGCTGCAAACTTTCTACTTTTAAACTCGGACAAATCAGAGATGCTTGTTCTAGGTCCCAAGAAACAAAGAGATCTTCTGTTGAATCTGACAATTAATCTTGACAGTTGTACAGTCGTCTCAAATAAAACTGTGAAGGACCTCGGCGTTACTCTGGACCCTGATCTCTCTTTTGATGAACATATCAAGACTATTTCAAGGACAGCTTTTTTCCATCTACGTAACATTGCAAAAATCAGAAACTTTCTGTCCAAAAATGATGCAGAAAAAATAATCCATGCTTTTGTTACTTCTAGGTTAGATTACTGCAATGCTCTACTTTCTTTGTACCCGGATAAAGCACTAAAGCACTAAATAAACAGTTAGTGCTAAATACGGCTGCTAGAATCCTAACTAGAACCCCAAAAAAGTATCATATTACTCCAGTGCTAGCCTCCCTACACTGGCTTCCTCTTAAGGCAAGGGCTGATTTCAAGGTTTTACTGCTAACCTACAAATCATTATATGGGTTTGCTCCTACCTATCTTTCCGATTTGGTCCTGCCGTACATACCTACACGTACGCTATGGTCACAAGCCGCAGGCCTCCTAATTGTCCCTAGAATTTCTAAGCAAACAGCTGGAGGCAGGGCTTTCTCCTAGAGAGCTTCATATTTATGGAATGGTCTGCCTACCTATGTGAGAGGCGCAGACTCGGTCTCAACCTTTAAGTATTTACTGAAGACTCATCTCTTCAGTGGGTCATATGATTGAGTGTAGTCTGGCCCAGACGTGTGAAGGTGAACGGAAAGGCTCTGGAGCAACGAACCCCCCTTGCTGTCTCTGCGTGGCCGGTTCCCCTCTCTCCACTGGGATTCCCTGCCTCTAACCCTATTACAGGGGCTGAGTCACTGGCTTACTGGTGCTCTTCCATGCCGTCCCTAGGAGGGGTGCATCACTTGAGTGGGTTGAGTCACTGACGTGATCTTCCTGTCTGGGTTAGCGCCCCCCCTTGGGTTGTGGCGTGTGGGAGATCTTTGTGGGCTATACTCGGCCTTGTCTTAGGATGGTAAGTTGGTGGTTGAAGATATCCCACTAGTGGTGTGGGGGCTGTGCTTTGGCAAAGTGGTTGGCATTATGTCCTGCCTGTTTGGCCCTAACCGGGGGTATCATTGGGAGTTTTCAGGGAGTTTTTCCTAGCCACCGTGCTTCTACACCTGCATTGCTTGCTGTTTGGGGTTTTAGGCTGGGTTTCTGTTCAGCACTTTGAGATATCAGCTGATGTAAGAAGGGCTATATTAATACATTTGATTTGATTTGATTTGAACGCCCGTCTTTGTGAGGACGAACAAGGCAGATTACACGATAGCCTGCCCGCCCTGTCACTGTGATTTCTCCAACCATCTACTGTCTATGGTGCTCTGAGGGGTGGCAGGCGGGCAGGCTTGTGGCAGCGGGTGGGCAGGCAGGCAGGCAGGTGGGCGTCTTGCATGTGACATGCTAAGTGCTCCTGCAGGTGAAGCCTATTCATTCCCAGCGAGCCACTGCTGACCAGGACCTATTTCACATGGAGCTGGGTTGGGGTTTGTGGAACAAGGGATGGAAAGAGTGAGAGTGCTTTGCTTTGCTTCAACATATTTCATCCAAAACGCCACTCAACTTTTAAGCAGAGCTTTCAAATTTTACTTAAATCCATCACGTTGACATTTCTAGTCGAACAGAGCGCCAGACTTCCGAGCTCTCACAAAGGCATTGTGCTCTGCTCCTTCTTCACTCTGCTATGACTCTCTAGGACGCACAGAGAACTTCAATTACATCCACTTCCATTCACACCCACAGTACCTGGAAGAGGTAGCAAACCAGTGAAAGCCCAGCATATAAGTAATTATCCCATCAGGGTCTTTAGCATGGAGATGTATACGCAGAGCAGAGAAGAGAAGCATACCAAACCCTCTTTCTCCTACAGCAGCAATCCTCATCTCATCAGAGTTAGGACTTCTGTTGAGTCCAGCACAGCTGCCCAATTTTGGCTGATAGAGAGACTGAGTTAGAGACGGGGGGGGGGAACACCCATTCATGTGATTAATACATGGTTATTATGTACTTCAGAGGTTACATAAGGAGAGTTTCTCTCTTAATGAGAATTTGTGTATTTGGTTGATGGTTTCTGAGTCTGAGTTGTACTGTACGTTGTAATGATGATGACTCACATAGACCAGACGGAGAGGAGTCACTGCATGGAGCTAATGAGAAGGCCTAGCTCTGCAACAGCAAAGCTCCATCAACCAACTTCTAATATCGGTGGATTGGAGCTGCCTCGCTCTTTCCATCACCAACCCAATAACCACCATCTCTCTCTCTCTCTCTCTCTCATATATATGGAACCTCCTCCTGGCTAGATTGGCCTTTTTCTCATATTGCTTGTGTTTATCAGAATAAATCAAGACATCTGACTGGTAATCGTTCCGACTGAAGCGTGGTGACAGTGAACGGATGCATCTGTTATGCCTGTGTAACTGGCTATTATGTTGTGCTGCATGATTGGCCCTATTCCTATTCCTGTGTTCCACTTCAGGCTCCTGGATGCTACCCACTGGGTTTTTTTATGGGGAGTTGGAGGAAGACAGGGAGGCAGGCAGTTAATTCAAGTCATCACAAACACTTTTCAATTGGGATTTGTGTTTTGCAGTGTGATTTTGCATGCAGGACGAATCCTCTGTGGTAATTACAAAGAACACACTTAACCAAGCTTTTAATCATTGTTTGTGTATCTGTCTGCTTTCGTTTAAGTCACCTGGTAGAATTTTTGAAGGTGTGTAACATTACTCAAATTAAAATGAAATTCCCAGCACCTCAAACGCCCCCATAGACCTCTATTAGATCATATCGTAACATGGTTTGTTGTGCCTCTGAACAATATAGAGGCACTGTGATATCTACCATTCTGCTCTATCAAGTCAAACAACGCCACTTGGGAAACAGTTGAGGTATAAAAAAATGCTCGTCACTTTTGGCTCGTTTAGAGGACCATCTGTAAAATCAATGGAAGAGTGAGGGGAATTTTAGGCCAGGTCAGTGTGTCAGAAATTCCCAACACACGCATTCACACACACACACACACACACACACACACACACACACACACACACACACACACACACACACACACACACACACACACACACACACACACACACACCACACACACACACAGCCTTCTCTACCCCACTTAGTCCTCTCCTGATGAAACAGGGTGCCAAACTCTCTTCAAAAAGACTCAACTATGAAATGTTCTCCCTGTTCCCCGTTCCCTATGAAATATGAAATAAAGATGAATTATCCAGAGCACCTTCTCATCTGAAATGCTATTATACGTACAACGAATGACGCGGGCTTACGAGGGCCTGAACACCTCATTTGGGCGCTGTCTGAATCATTCTCCGGGATCACATTCCAATGTATTATTTATATATTCAATATTTTATATGGTTTCATATTTGACCTCTCTCACTTGAGACATTGTGAATCATCACAGGTTGTAGTTTTTTAAACTTTGAACAGTGTTTAAATCTGTTATAGAGACTGAAGTGTTTGATATGAAGGCATCATTTCTGGTTGCTAGCATATTGTATATGCTGCATTGTAATTAAACTGTAGTGTTAAATCTTCATTTAGAAGATATACACTATGGGAAGATTTTTATGACAGCATCAGTCATGCTGTTGCATTGCAGCACTTGAAACGTTGATTTTCCAGCTAAACCTTGAATTTAAAAAAAAATCGTATTTATGAATACTCTCCTTTCATTAACCACTGATGCATATGTATGCTCATTTAGTCTTGCCCAGTAAGGTGCTTTTTAACAGCTATCTCTCTACTCTCGCCGGCATCATTTGCATAAATAGGGTATATTTTAAAATGTCAGTATGAAATGAAGCCACCTGACGAACTAATTTGCTGGGAGATAGAAGACCATTACGTTTTTTAGACTGGCTGAAAAAACTCCAGTGTGGAAGGCTGGAAGACACGCTTGATGCATGTCACCTGGCCCGGGTTTTTACATTTCTCAGTCGGTATCATTGGCTTGTTGAATAAAATGTACTGGAGTGAAGACTGTGGCGAGACGGCGAAGACAGCACCACAGAGTCATATCCCAGACAGGCCCAGCCGAGCTATTGATGTCTGCCAGCCGAGAGGCTTGGAGGGGCCTGCGAAGGGATGAGAAAACCTGCTCCGTTTACTCGGCATGCTGCTTGGAGGAATCACTCTTTGTTTGATCTCACACGGAGCTTCACGTGGGAAAGATAACTCAAGCTCGTCTCAGTGTTTTTTTCTCCCTCCGTAGTGTTCAGCCCTGCCCAGCTCACTCTCCGTGCCTTGCACTCGTAAAGAGAGAGGGAGATTGGGGGATGAAGAAATGGCAGAGAATGACTTATGAATGCCTCTCTCTCACTCTCTCACCGCGGGGGGGTAAACAATGCTGTTTACACAGAGGGAGTGTACAGACTTGGCTGTGTGTGTTTACTAGCAGGGTAGATCTCATCTCTCTCTCCTTCTCTTTCTCTCTGCCTTTTTGCCTCTCGTTCTCCTCATTCTTTTCCCTCCATTCTCTGCCTTTTAATAGAGAGACCCTTTGTGCTGACTTCTTGAAAGGTCTTAGGGGTGTCAACAGCAGTGATTGGGTAATTGCATTTAGCAAATTGGAGGCAATATCTGGTCTCGCACAAAATGACTGTGGCAAACTTCTCTAGTTGTTCCTCCACTGACATACAGTAGTCTACTGTTTCACATTACAGAAGTCCTTCGCCTTACTGTGCTGCAAGCATTTATACTTCCGGTTATTTTTGCCTCAACCTTACATGTACATACGCCATATTGAGAAACAACGCTGACATTTTGTTCTAGTTGAAGCTCCACCAGGGAACTTTGAAAGTGAGAAAGGCCTGGGGGCTTGTGGCGTCTCTACAGTTTCACATTTATCCAAGCTCATTAGTGGTTCTTTCATTCACATAACAGCAAGAGAGTCTATCGTTGTTCTGACTTAATGCATTCTTTTACCTCATGCTTTTACCTTCTCTGTCTATGTGGGCTTCTTAGTACAAAATAATGTTTAGCATATTCTTGTTAGTGCTTTCAGAACACAAACTGCCGTATTTGAGTTCTGGAAGCCTTCTTGGAATACCCAAGATACACTGTAATTCCTATTGGCAGAAACCTGTGGTTAAGAACCACTGAAGGTTGCTCAGGTTTTTCCCATCTTTACATCAAAGCTATCTCTCACATAGGACTAATGCAATGCAACACATTGTGGGATCTCTCTGCAGACAGATGTATACGCTGGGGGAGGTGTTTATCTCTAGAATAGCAAGGTGTGTGAAATTCCAATGGAGTTGTTTCTGGGCAGTTCCACGTTAATGGAATTGCTCTCTCAGCCAAACGAAAACCATTGATTTTCAAAGTTTAACAAACCATCCAACTCTACGCACAGGGACTACTTTTAACAATTTACACTGAACATTTGACAAAAACAGTAAAAGGTCAAATCGAGGTAAAAGTTTACCGAGGTAAAATCTCCCTCGGTTTTATATGTGACCATGTTTTCCAAAAACTCTAATGTTAAAAAACTCTACTGTTCCCTCTAAACTGCGTTCCTGCGCGGGGGCGCAGTAGCCCCCTAGGGCTGCCTTGCAGAATAAATATTAGCCCAAATATTAGCCCACAGAGAGAAGCGCGAGACTGAACATCACTCAACTTTCTAGAGCATTGGTCACCAACTGGTCGATCTCCAAGGCATTCCTAGTCGATCACCAATCATTTCTGTAAAACAACAACAACGATAAAGCCTTGTGTTCCTGTTTTCTTAATTAAGCTTGGGCTGTTGACGGTAGGTGCACCAGATTCAGCTGCCCTGTGCACAATTTCATGTGTCTGAAGGTACAAACTCTGCCTTCCTGGCAGGCCAGGAGAGAAACTGAGGTGCACTATAGGGCTAGCGCTCGCCAATCGGATGGCTCAGATGACCATGTCTGCAGTAATGTAACAGGCATTACAGAAAGCTACAGCTAAGTTGATATTGTGAGATTTCAAAACATTTAAAACCATGACTAGAGAGACTGTCAACGAATGCAGCAAAGCGCAGCTGTTTTTATGAGGGAGTTTGTGTTTAAGTTCTTACTCAGCACTGTCAACACTTTTATCAGCCATAAAATGCGCATACTTCCTATTTCCAGTCAGTGCTACAACAAGCATTGCAGCAGTAATGAATGAGTAGGAAAGTCAAATCAAATCAAATTATATTTGTCACATGCGACGAATACAACAGGTTAATATGATCCCCAATCAGAGACAACGCTAAACACCTGTCTCTGATTGGGAACCATACCAGGCCAACATTGAAATAAAACAACCTAGATTACCCACCCTAGTCACACCCTGACCTAACCAAAATAGAGAATAAAAAGGCTCTCTATGGTCAGGGCGTGACAGGGAGAGGTTATTTTCCTGGCACCACTCTGCCAGGACCCTAACCTCCTCCTTGTAGGCTGTCTCGTCATTGTTGGTTGATGATTGAGTTGGAGGCAAGTGTGGCCACGTGGTCATGGGTGAACATGGAATACAGGAGGGGGCTGAGCACACACCCTTGTGGGGCCCCTGTGTTGCAGATCAGCGAAGTGGAGGTGTTGTTTCCTACCTTCACCACCTGGGGGTGGCCATCAGGATGTCCAGGACCCAGTTGCACAGCACGGGGTTCAGACACATGGCCCGATCTTAACTTCTTGCGTCGAGCCATCCCGGATCCGGTATCGTGACTACAGCCTCAAGCTCATTACCATAACGCAACGTTAACTATTCATGAAAATCGCAAATGAAATGAAATGAATCTATTTGCGCTCAAGCTTAGCCTTTTGTTAACAACACTGTCATCTCAGATTTTCAAAAATATGCTTCTCTACCATAGCAAACTAGCATTTAGCATTTAGCATTAGCATTTAGCGTTAGCATTAGCAGGCCACATTTTCACAAAAACCAGCAAAAACATTCAATAAATCATTTACCTTTGAAGAACTTCGGATGTTTTCAATGACGGGACTCAGTTAGATAGCAAATGTTCAGTTTTTCCTGAAAGATTTTTTGTGCAGGAGAAATCGGTGTGTTTGGTGCGTCCCTTTTGGCTACCAAAAAACCCCGAAAATTCAGTTATCCAAACGCCAAACTTTTTTCCAAATTAACTCCACAATATCGACTGAAACATGGCAAACGTTGTTTAGAACCAATCCTCAAGGTGTTTTTCACATATCTCTTCAATGTGGTATCGTTCCTGGAAGTGTGCTTCTCTGTCTGTATCCCATGGCAAAATGAGTGTTACTGACAATTGCGCACCGATTTAAACAAAGGACACCGGACGGCCCCCTGGACCCCAAATGTAGTCTCTTATGGCCAATCTTCCAATGATATGCCTACAAATACGCCACAATGCTGCAGACATCTTGGATGAACGGCAGAGCGCATAAGCTCGTTCACAGCATATTCACAGCCATATAAGGAGACGTTAGCAAACACAGCGTCAAAAATCCTGTTCATTTCCTGTTTGAAGTTTCATCTTGGTTTCGCCTGTAGCATTAGTTCTGGGGCACTCACAGATAATATCTTTGCAGTTTTGGAGACGTCAGAGTTTTGTCTTTCCAAGGCTGTCAATTCCATGCATAGTCGAGCATCTTTTCGTGACAAAATATTGCGCTTAAAACGGGCACGTCTTTTTATCCAATAATGACATAGCGCCCCCATAGGTTGAAGAGGTTAATGATTGGTGTGGCAGGTAGCCTAGTGGTTAGAGTGTTGGACTAGTAACCGAAAGGTTGCAAGATGAATCCACGAGCTGACGAGGTAAAAATGGATTGTTCTGCCCCTGAACAAGGCAGTTAACCCACTGTTCCTAAGCCGTCATTGAAAATAAGAATTTGTTCTTAACTGACTTGACTAGTTAAATAAAGGTTAAAAAAAAATAATAATTATGAGCTTGGAGGGTAGTATGGTGTTGAAGGCTGAGCTATAGTCAATGAACAGCATTCTGACGTAGGTATTCCTCTTGTCCAGATGGGATAGGCCAGTGTGATGGCGATTGCATCGTCTGTGGATCTATTGGGGCGGTAAGCAAATTGAAGTGGGTCTAGGGTGTCAGGTATGGTAGGGGTGATGTGATCCTTAATTCCATTATTTTACTTTTAGATTTGTGTATTGTTGTGAATTGTTAGATACTACTGCACTGTTGGAGCTAGGAACACAAGCAGTTCACTACACCCACAATAACATGCTATATATGAGTATGTGACCAATACAATTTGATTTGATTTGAATTCCTTCGACCTCGTGGATTGGTTTTTGCTCTGACATGCTCTGTCAACAATGGGACCTTATATAGCCAGGTGTGTGCCTTTCCAAATTATGTCCATTCAATGGAATTTACCACAGGTGGACTCCAATCAATTTGTAGAAACATCTCAAGGATGATCAATAGAAGCAGGATGCATCTGAGCTCAATTCGAATCTCATAGCAAAGGGCCTGAACATTTACATAAATAAGGTATTTCTGTTTTTATTTTTAATACATTTGCAAAAATTCCAAGATCTGTTTTTGCTTTGTCATTATGGGGTACTGTGTGTAGATTGATGAGGAAAAAAACAATTTTATACATTTTAGAATAAGGCTGTAACGTAACAAAATGTTGAAGAGGTTACAGGTTCTCAATACTTTCCGAATGCACTGTATATAGCCTACCTATAGCCTAGCTTAAGTTTTGAGATAGAAGTACAAAAGATGATCCGAACAACGATGCTTTGGCAGGGCAATTCAAGCAAAGACAATATACAGTGATAATGTTTTGGGCCTATAGCCTACTGCACAAACCTCATTGCTACATTACTGTTTTAATTGGTTAGTGTTGCATAGGTTTACAATAAGTAATGTCATGCTTGCATTTTGACTCAGAAAGTGTTCTTGACAAGGTCGATGACCACTGTTCTAGAGTTTTCCCTGCTAACGCTATCAACTTTTCCCTTCACTGTGGCAAATTGTGATCTAATCAATGCAATATTATCCACTTTCAATGCAACATACCCAAACAAAACCAACTATGCAAGAGATCTTGTTGTAGGCAGAACTCATCGGAGTAGGATTCTATTGCATTGACACACAGACCAGCGGGAGGCAATCAGAGCTACAGCAGGTTTTGAGATCAAGGAGAGAGCTGCATGTAGCGTGTGCACGTTTTGTGCATTCATTTCATTTCCTTTGCTACTGTAGTTAGTGAGGTATTAGCCCGGATATACAGTAGATCATTCTTAGTCAGCAATAGGGGAGTGATTGCTTCCTACAACAGCACAAAACCTGTACATTTCTAGCCATCTCAGGTAAAGAGCTTTTTTTTTGTCTTAAAGGGGCAGTGTTGTATTTTGAGACAGGCTTGAATAAGCGAAGTAGCCAATAGGCAGAGGGTAGCATCATTTGTCTGATCTCTGTAATAATGGTGTGGGAAAAATAATTCATTTCATTTTGTAAAATGGTTTCTTGTATCAAACAACACAACAACATGTTGAGTCACAGCCTTGTCTGAAGGACAAGTGGATAAACAGTTTTTTTTTCAAAAGTCTCATGGAATGTAGGCCTACATTGAACACCAAACATTGGCCGCTACTGTAGGCTGAATGGTTGAACAGCTATTTTCATGTTAAAATGTCAAGGGATGCATTTTCTCCATTGTTCTTGGTGGTAGGCCTCTCTGGTAGGCCTACATGATTATCAAATAGCCACAGTAGCCTACTTCACTGCTGTTAGAACTGTAACTTAAAGCGGCTACAGCCTCAGTGTTCAAAACATTTAAGGGAACATTGGTGTCAGCTATGACATGACACATTGATTTTTGAAAAAAAACATTTTTTTCCTGTTGAACTACAGTAAGTGAAATGGATTTACACTCAGTAATGGAATTTCTGTAACTTAATTTCCTCATGGGTTCCTGATCTGTTCTATGCAGAAATGCATAATTATGGATATGTCATTCTCTTCATGGGGATGTGTCCTAAATAGGTACACAAAGTTAAAAAATATGCAATATCCTCCTTTGCATATTTGGGTATTATTCTACAGTGTCTGTTATTTCAATGAGCTCTGCCCCAAAACAAGACCAAATATTGCCATAACAAAAACCATAATAGTCACAAACCACAGTTCGGTTCAAAAGTTTGGACAGTACAGTACAGTACAGCACGTTAGAGTACAGTAAAAGAAAGTTCAGTACAGTAGAGTACAGTAGAGTTCATCACAGTACAGTACATCTACTCTGCTGTGTACTGTTCTGAACTCTACTGTACTTTCTTTACTGTACTCTACAGTGTACTGAACTACTGAACTATGCTCAACTTTTTTTTTACTGTACTCTAATGTGCTGTGCTGTACTGTACTTTTGAACCCAACTGTGCTTTGTGACTACTATGATTTCCCATTGTAGCCAATTCAATTTCAGAAATTGAATGACTGATTTTTCTGAATTTTTGTTACCGATTTGGTAATCACTTAATAATTCATAAACAAAATTGATATCGGTAAAAACACTATAACTAATTGATACCTTTACTTGTTACTTCTGTGAACTTTCATTATCCTCCCTTACGAGGGAGAAAATTATATTAGAAATATTAGAACATTTTAAAAATATTAGAAAAATATATATTAGAAAATATCTTAAAGCTATGTGTGTTTTTAGTAACAGAATTTCAAGGTACAATGCAATGTTTCTTAAACTTGGGGAAGGCAGAAACATTTCTCCAAAACCAAATATGTGTTGATATTAGTTGGCAGAGGTCTTTTCCTTCAACATGTTTGTATTTTGATGTATTTTTTATACCTTTTTAGATACTTTTTCTGGTAGATATTTTCTAAGAAGCCTTTTCCATGTTTGATAGAAGTCAAAGTCTTTGCTTATTCCTAATAATTAGGATGGAAAATGTACACGGTATATGCCTTAACTTCTCAAAAATATAGACCCTATAGCTGTCATTTGACATCCAATTTGACACGCTCCTATGAAAGTCACATGTTGGTGCCCATGGGCGCTGTCGTAACACAGTTGATCTGGACACAATTTAAACTTAGTATTGAATGATGCATGCCAAGGTATACCAGAGGTAAGGGACTGCTGAAATTGCAACCACACAACTCAACCGCTGGTTCAACAGTGTGAACGAAATCGCAAACCGCTGTTGTCCGCTAAAGATGATCATCTGTTTGCATCTGGCAATTTATTGGCTGTCCATTATCCAGAAGACCTGTCCCCAGAGCTTCCTATACAGTTCATCTCTTTCTGTAATGTGTTGAGGCCGGCAATTAAGGAGAATGAGAGGCTCAATTAAAGATGCTACAGAACTGCTGTATTTTAATAACCCCTCCGTTCTGCACAGTTTCCCTGATGTTGCTACAGCAATCAAGCTGTTTTTACCCTCCCTGTTACTGTTGCTTCTGCGGAGAGATAGTTTTCGAAACTAAAACTCGTAAAGAACTACATAAGAAGCATCAGGCTCTCGGTCTGATATGAGCTTTTGAACACCTGAGTAAGTTCCACTCATTGCACTGGCTCTGTCGTAGCTTTGACCATGGCATTTGTTCACCGATATCCCCCATACACTTTCAATCAGTTCATTTATTTTATTTTCAGTCACATTCCCGAAACCCAAGAAACAAACACTTAGCTTCCTTGTACATATGGAAATTAAAAAGGTTTATGAATGACACACATGGGCCCCCAGAGCTCGTGTCTGTTACGCCAGTGCTCATGGGCTCTTTTACATGGAAATGACCTTCTTTGTACAATGAAAGGTGTGCAATATTTAAGAGCTACACGATCAAAACACACTTTTGCTACTTTACGTTATCCATTACTCTAAGCCTAGGATACATTGCATCCCAAGCAGTGCTCTCACATTGTCTGCTCTCAGTACGTCTATATCCAGTTGCATTGTGCACCGTAGTAGAGATGTAGAGAGATGTCTTTGTACTGTCTGATTGTGACCTGTGTGTTCCCCACTCCTCTTCTCTGCTCCTCTAAGCTCCTCCCCTCATGTGTGACCTTTAGATCGTGTGGCCAGGCTGTCTCCATCTTGGGGAGCGCCATGCCTCCTCGTGCTGGTGATAATGACTGTTATCGTCTGGAGAGAGTGGGTGAGGGGTGTGTGTGTGTGTGTGTGTGTGTGTGTGTGTGTGTGTGTGTGTGCGCGCATTTGTGTGTTTGTGTGAGCAGCTAGTGGGACAGCAAGGAGGCATGATTGAGCAGGGCTGACGGTAGGGACAACAACGTGTGTTAAGCTATAATGCCTTCACTACAGGGCTGCCGGAGAGGAAGAACACAATGTTCATAAATAGCAGGGATGTGGATGTAGTACATTGGAGTGCATAACAATAGTATCTGAGCAAATGGGAGTTTGAAGAGCATTCTGACTCTTCTTCAAGGAAATACCAGGAAAATACTATTTATTAATTTGTCTTATTATTAGATTGAGCACTTTTGTCCTTTTTCAAGAAGTTATTTGTATGCAACTTCTGGAAACACTAGCTCTTTCATACTCCACTGCGCATATCAATCATGACATTAGATTTTGGAACAGGAACTTAGAACCAGTATGTGCATTCTACAGGGTGGCCTAGTGGTTAGAGCATTGGACTAGTAACTGAAAGGTTGCAAGTTCAAATCCCCGAGCTGACAAGGTACAAAATCTGCCGTTCTGCCCCTGAACAGGCAGTTAACCCACTGTTCCTAGGCAGTCATTGAAAATAAGAGTTTGTTCTTAACTGTCTTGCCTAGTTAAATAAAGGTTAAAAAAATGTATAAAAAATAAAAAATGATAACATGATGTGTCAGTTCAGGAGAAAGGTTAAGTATTCAGTCCACTGTCATCGCCAAAATGTTTTGGCATAGCATTAATCAGTTTATTGACAGTAGCAGGCTAAAGGTTAGCTACTGCGAAAGAGAGGGTGTTTTTTTTCTCATATTGTTGTGGTCTGTGCTGAGGGGACCAGTGTTTTGATGGTACTGTCATCAGCAGGACGAAGAGTACCTGTGACGGGTGGACAGGAATCAGTTACACCCCAACAGAGCAGGACAGGCTTTAGGCACTGTTCAGTCACACAGCCATGGGGGGATTGGTGTGTGTGCATGTGCGTGTGCGTCTTATGAAAGGAAATTAAAGGTACAGATGTTCTATCTTAATTTGCTCACCGTGTTGTCGCAGAGAATGTTCCTGTGCAGCAGGAAATGAAAATTGTAATGTATTCCAGGTTTAAAAAGGCTTCTAAAGTATGTCATTTCCAATTTAAAATGTCAGATTTGATGTATCCTAACAAAAAATGCATCAAACCATATAAACATTATAATCCACATAATAATTCAATTTTCCTGTTGCTACAGGATTACTTTTCCTCCATTGAAAAATGGGTCAAATGAAGATAGAACACCAGTATATAGATTTAACCTCTTATAGCTAGCCCCCTACCTTTTTCAATTTCCGCCTGAAGACATACCCAAATCTAACTGCCTGTAGCTCAGGCCCAGAACCAAGGATATGCATATTCTTGATTCAATTTGAAAGAAAACACTCTTAAATTTGTGTAAATGTGAATTGAATGTAGGAGAATATAACACAATAGATCTGGTTTAGATAATACAATGAAAAAAACATACGTTTTTTAATGTTATTGTTGTATCATCTTTAAAATGAACAAGACAAAACAAACATTCAGATAGGATGATGGGGACAATTTCAGTGAAAAACATAAGGGCAACAGTACTTGTGCAAAGTTTCAGAATGACAAATTCCCAAATGAGTGTGCTACATTGCATTTATCATGAAGTCACCCAGATGTCCCACACAAGTAGCCCAAATGTACCCAAGTGGCCAAATTGGTGAAGTTATACATTTTGAATGGAATAACTATATACAAAATACCAAAATGGTATTCTAACACACACCCCCAAAAAATGGAGAAAAAACATTAAAAATATATATATATACATTTACAAAATAACACTTTCAATATTTGGAAGACCCTCAGTCCTCTACACAATATTGTGCTACTGATGCCAGGTGCCATAGCAGTCTCTTTCTGCTGTAAAGCAGAGGGTCACCAAGCATGTGGTGCAGGTGATGGGGGACCTCATTTTGCAAATAACACAGCGAAGCCTCCATGCTGTGCCCTTTTGGCCCCGAGGCACATCCATGCCCGCAGAAATAAACTTGGGCCGATGAACACCACTTGTGGCAGAAGCAGAAGGGACAGAGGTAGAGGGTTCAGAACGTGGTGTAGTGGTGCTGCAGCCAGCAAGCTCCTTGATGAACAGCTCTCTGAAGGCTAGCTGTGAGATGGGGGGCTTTCCACAGCTCTTAGCCATTTCATTGTGTAGGATGAATGCATTCACCACACCATAGTACAGGGAACATAAGGTTGAATATATTATTATAGACCTGCTAGATCTACTGTCTCATTTATATTATGACAGACCAGCTAGATCTACTGTCTATTTCATATTATGACAGACCAGCTAGATCTACTGTCTTTATTATATTACAACATACCAGCTGTATCTACTGTCTCCATTTCACTTTGGCCATTGTTGTGGGCCTGCCCTCCACCCAACAGCCTCAAATAGGCTATTTCATGTGGGGGTGGGGTGGGGTGGAGCAGCAGACACACCCATCTCGGCCATGCTCCCTCTAATCCACAATATGTGTATATATATACACACACAAACATGGGCTATGGGTAATACACATACATACAAACATACCCCCACCTACAATGTATAGCTAACGTGTACTTTACACATTTCATTACATTTTTATATATTGCTACTAAAAAATTTACAAATAATATTTTATATTATTAATTTCAAACAACGGCATTAGCATGAGAACTTACCAGTCCAAAACGATGTCCTCTCCGTTCAAAAAATATTCCTCCATTTGGGAATCAAAGCTATGCTAACTAAATTAACCTCTTGCCTCTAGTTGGGACGCTTGCGTCCCAACTAGAGCTCTGGAAATGCAAATGTGCTACGCTAAATGCTAATAGTATTAGTTAAAACTCAAAAGTTCATTAAAATACACATGCAGGGTATCAAATTAAAGCTACACTCGTTGTGAATCCAGGCAACAAGTCAGATTTTTAAAATGCTTTTCGGCGACAGCATGAGAAGCTATTATCTGATAGCATGCACCAATACACTACAACAGAAAAGCACAGCAGGGGACGTAAACAAAATAATTAGCATTTCGGCGTTACACAAACCGCACAATAAAATAGAAAACAGTCATTACCTTTCACCATCTTCTTTGTTGGCACTCCTAGATGTCCCATAAACACTATTGGGTCTTTATTTCGATTAAATCGGGCCATATAAAGCCAAGATATCGTTATATGTAGACTGTGTGATAAACGAAAAAAACAGCGATTTCACAACGTAACGTCATTTTTAAAATTCAAAAAGTAGACGATAAACTTTCACAAAACACTTCGAAATACGTTTGTAATGCTACTTTAGGTATTAGTAAACGTTAATAAGCGATAAAAAATCATCCGTAGGCGATGTAAATATCATGAGCTGTCGTCTTGGAAAAAATTTCAGGAGAGAGCTCTTCCGGAATGATCTGGGCGGAGACCGGAGGTAAGCGGTGCCCCTCTTTCGGTTCAACCAAGAATCAAAGATGATTAAATTCACAAGATACTCGACAACATGGGGATGCTGTGGGAGTTGAATGCTCGGTCTTATCTAATTCGGCTCACTGTTAACAATTGCTTGAAGTGGCGCAAGGATATTTATTTCCATTTTCTGTGATCAGGTTTTCCTGCGCTTTCCGATGTAACGCACGTTATGTAATAGCCACAGTCGTGATTTAACCCGTTTTAAAAACGTCCGAGAGTTTCCTATCCACACATTCTAACCATATGAACGTACTATATTCCTGGCATGAGTAGCAGGGCGCTGAAATGTTGCGCGATTTTTAACAAAATGTTCAAAAAAGTAGAGGGTAGGAGCAACAGGTTAATCGTCCTCCTACAATCTCTGTCTCACTTTCCCGATCAATTTCCTCAAAAATTGTGTGACATCTGTATATCTAGACATAGTTTTAGCTTTCCCTGACTTATTCGCCATGATGTTCGATATATAAACAGCTGAAGATGCACGTTACCGAAATAGTGCTGTGCGAAACCAGCTTGGCTCCTTCCAGTGTGAATCTTCAATGGCGAATGATCGTCTTTACGCAGGAGTTTACTACATGGGTTGGTCTTCCAACACATAAACATTACATATTGCCGTTTACCTCAGCTCATTGGCTATCTACCCAGCTAGATTTCAAGACGATCAGTGGTCATTGGGTTAAAATACAGTCAATCAACGAAACAGCGGTCATATCATTGGTGCACAATGATGTCATTACTTGTTGTCTTCAAATCGGTTTCTTTCAGTCAATACGTCCCGCGAAATGACCCATCTTTTTGGTTGTGTTACAAATAAACCAGGTGATTGCAATGAAACCAAACATGACTGGATAAAGTCGTGTTTAGTGTTTGTATTTACATCAAATGTGTCGTCGAAGATTAAATGAGACGGAATTCACGACACAAGTGGTTCACAAAATGTTTCGTGTTAGGCTATAAAAATGGATTTTATCAAACAAAAGACCATTCATTGTGTAACAATGAGCATTGGGATTGCAAACAGAGGAAGATCGTCAAAGGTAAACCATTTATTTTATTGCAATTTGTGATTTAGTTACGCCTGTGCTGGTTGAAATATATATATTTTTTATGGGGCTCTGTCCTCAGATAATCGCATCGTATTCTTTCGCAGTAAATCCTTTTTTAAATCTGACAACGCGGTTGGGTTAGCAAGATTCTAGGCTTTCGAACCATGTGAGACACTTGTATTTTCATGAATGTTTAATATGACTATTTATGTAGCGATCACCGTATGTTGTCGAATTTAACAGTATACTGCATCAGTACCTCAATTTAATTTTTTCTCCGTTCAGTCTGAGTGACAACAGTCTGCAATGAATACCAAAACAAGTTTGTCCTATCAGAACGCCATTTACTGTATGCTGGAGGGCATCAATCTGCAGCAGCATAAAGGGCAGAACCACAGAGACCGACAGACAGACACAGCAGCAGCAGCGTCCACACCGCACTCCACTCCCATCAGCTTAGCTCCTCCAAGATGCAGCCATATCACACACACACACACACCACACACGCACGCAGACACACACACACACGCACAGCCTTGTATACACCAATAGTCTCTTCACTTATCGTAAATTTCCTAATTTGACGGCTCCATTTTTCCAGAGGATGGATCAACTCCTGGTATCTTGCCTGCTGCCGGATGAAAAAGTTAATCATTCCTGATACATCAAACTCCTCATAAAATACCTTCCCTGACTTAATCAATGGCAAGGTCCTAATTAAATGCTGCTCCAATTTTCTGCTTTCGTATTCATAAGCTGCAGCCGATAATTTTCTGTATATTTAATTCAATTCGGCTCGTGTTCCAGGTTTAATTCTGAACCCACTTCTCCTGCCTGCTGCTGCCTACCTTTTCCCTCATTTTATTGTGCCACAAAGGTGAAAATCAATAAATGTCAACCTCACTATGAGTCTGGCGGTTTGTTAGCGCAATCATACATTTAGAGCTCGCAATTATGTCGAAGCACCGAAAATGTATGAAATGCTTCCTCACGTGGGACCTGCCTGTCATTTACATACTATTAAGTTTGTTTATGGACATATCCATACTGCTCCAGTCACATTTCATGGCGCATTAGCCGAAAGTGAAACTCTTGTAAAACTTCCAACACCGAGTAAGTATGTTTATTGCCTGATCCATATGCTCACTTTTCATGCTTTTATGACTATATTACTGAAGCCATACTGCATCCCAAATGACACACTATTCCCTATATAGTGCACTACTTTTGACCAGGACCCTGTAGAGCTCTGGTCAAAAGTAATGCACTATATAGGGAATAGGGTGTTATTAAGGATGCACCCAGTCTGCTGTGCTTTAATACTAATTTCCTGGCTAAAATGGCCTCCTCCTTCTCTGGAATTCCTACACCGGTGCCCCGTGTTTTTCTGCCCTGGGTAAAGTGGGTTACCTTCTGCGGATGCCGCACACACAGTGGATGTTCAGTGGAGCGTTGCGGTGACAAAACGGTGTGAGCTTCAAATCTTTTGGGTGTCCTGTCGTACGTGTGACATGAATGACAGCAGAGAACATAGAATCTGTGGTTTGGAGATGAACAACCGTGAATTTCCATTATCACGGACCTTGGAGACGCTAGGAGTGTGACTGAGGCTGGGCAGAGTGGCCCGAGAATGATGCACTGCGGTGGGGATGCCACACTGCAAATTGGCCAGTGTTACCTAGTGTTGATTTTTCACTGTAGCATTTTGGTGTTGATTCAGGTATTCCATTAACTCTGTAAGTGTTCAATAAACACTCATTGCTGTAAAAGAACCTCATTGTTGGTGTTAATAACCAGTGTTAAACAAAAACCACACCCATCATTATCATATTTGCCAGCATGCTCCATTGTATTTCAAATAAAATAAATGTTTGCTTTAATATTTATGTTTTTGAACTAGCGCTAGTGCAATTGCTAACCAGCATTAGTGCAATGACTGCATCGATTCTACATTGGTTGATTCATTAATTGTATACTCAAATATAAATCACATACATTTTTCTAAACTAACCAAATGTGACTTGCAGGCCTGAAAACCTTGAGGCAACAGTATTAGGGTAAAACGAGGCCCTCAAAATAAAGCCTCATTAAACATTTGTTGTATTGTGTTAAATAATTGAATTTATGAATAATATATTCGCTTAGGAGCTCACTTGGTAAAGGCCACAAGACTGAACATGTATGAATACAACAACCATGTCTCTGCCACTAACAAATACAGTCATGGGTGGTAAAACCACTGCAAATTACACCATGACATTCGGAGACGGCTCTGTATTGACCCTCTCAGCCAATGTTCCCTCTGAGCAATGTTCAGGTCTGCTGACCGCAAACTTGAACGTTTACTGTGAACACTGAGGCTGTACTTGCTTTAAGTGACAGTTTTAACAGCGGCTAAGTAGGCTGCTGTGGATATTTGGTCATAACGTAGGCCTACCAGAGTGGCTGACCATAAAAAAAAACATGGAGAAAATGCATCCCATAACATTTTGTCACTGAAATAGCTGTTCTATCGTTCAGCCTACAGCAGCAGCCGATGTGTTGTGTTCAATGTAGGCCTAACCTGTTTATCCACTTGTCCTTCAGACAATGAGGTGACTGAAAATGTTGTTGTGTTGTTTGATGCAAGAAACCACTTTACAAAATGAAATGCATTATTATTCCCATACCATTATTACAGAGAATAAGACACATTTTGCTACCATCTGCCTATTGGCTACTTCACTTATTAAAGCCTGTCTCAAAATACAGCACTGCCACTTTAAGACAAAAAAAGGCTCTTTACTTGACTTGCTTTTCAAAGAAATGAAATGTACACGTTTGTGCTCTTGTAGGAAGCAATCACTCCCATATTGCTGACTACAAAGCATCTATAACTGGACTAATAACTCACTAACTAGCTAAATGTGCACACATGGCTACATGCAGCTCTTGCTTTGATCTCAAAACAAGCACATCTACAACAGATGTAAACACTGTAAACACAGTCCAGTTCATAGTAAATGACACAGATCCATATATGGCAACGGTCTACTTGCATGTAGGTCTACTGCAGCTCTGATTGGCTATGCCGCACTGGTCTGTGTAGAGTACCCCTAAGTTGTGCGCAATAAAATCCTACCCTGATCTGTTCTGCCTACAACAAAATCGCTGGCATAGTTTCTTTTGTTTCGGGATGTTGCATTGAAAGTGGCTAATATTGAGTTGCGTTGAAAGTGGCTAATATTGTGTTGATTCGATCACAAATGCCACTGTAAAGGGAAACATTGATAGTGTTAACAAACAGGGATAACTCTAGAAAGTTGAGTGAAGGTCAATCTAATGCTTCTCTCCATAGGCTGATATTCTTCTGCACTCTGCACAGCAGGGGGAACTTTGCTCTCAGCCAAAGCAATTTTAAACACACAAACACATGCAGGATAGGAGGCCTACATTCAATATAGGCCTAAAACACGAGTTCATGAGTTGTCCATATTTCATGAGTTAATGCTTGGAGTCTTCCCAGATCATGTGACATAAAACACTACCTTTCTATCCTTACATTAATGACCTTTACGACAGTGTTACTTGTCATTATTAAGCAGTTAACAATTGAATTACAACGGTGAACTTAAACCCTGTACAGATCATGGATCTTGGAGATCTGGGAAAATGCACTGTATGTGTAACTATGGCTACATAACATTTCATTATGTTTCTCCATGAAAACAGTTTGCATGGGCACAGAAATCCCAAATAATGTAGGCCTATGCCATTGAAAAAAATCAAATGCTTCTAACCAGAAGAGTCAACTATAGGTCTACTGTCATTAACGTATACTTGGTGGAGGGATTGGATGTGCGTTGGTGTCCAGTTGTCGGCAAGTTGTTCAGTGATATTGTCGCCCATCATCAGGTGATCCAGTAAAGAAAACAAATATTAATAGAAAATAATCCAGGTAAATAAATGATCTACTACTTCTGGCCACGGATGTTATGGAGAACACCAGTACCCACACCCACCTGAAAAACAAAGCAATGAGCGCTCTAAATATTTCATATTTACCACTGTGAAACGTATTTACTACCACATTTTAAGCAAATAGTAGCATGTTAAATGACCATTATTTAGAGACCCTTGTACAATTCACTTCAAAGACACACTGTGGTATAAGCAAATACGACTTTACACTAAACAATGTGTTAATTTAACACTGAAAGGTGTGGACCCGTATAGATACTGGACCCGTGTTAAATGTAGCACTGTCAGTGTTGATTTAAAGGAATACTTTGGGATTTTGGCAATGTATGAAGGAAGTTAGAGGTAGTTTCACGAAACAACGATACTTTGCTGATACAAATAGACTTCCAGTCATTGCATTATCACTAGTTAGCAACTTCCTTTAAACCACACGCAGAAACATTAAAATGGTATCCACGAGTTTGTGGAAGTAGATAAATGGCCTCTGTCAAAATCCTTAAGTATCCCTTTAACACTGGAGAAGTCCCTGTTCAGAGATAGGGATCCTGCTACCAGGCCTACTAACTAGCCTAATTGTCCGCTCAATCAGTATGCATTTGCTTTTTGGGCAAACCTGGAATCTGATGGAGATTCAATTATTTAAACATTTTACAATGGAATATATTCAGACATTGATTGACAACCACAGTCTCATTAAGAAGCTAAAAGGGCTCTAAATCACAATGCCTCATGATTGTGTATCTATCTACTCAGGCCTGTAGAAGTGGTTGGTGAAAGCTTGAAAAACTCCCCCCAGCCTCAGTTGATTAATCAGTGTTTAGCTGCTAACAGCTGTGGACGTCTTTCCTCTCATTTTTTCCAGCTTGATCACCCAGTCCGTCGCACTCTCTCTCTCTGATCTTCAGCCATTATATGTTATTATCCCAGTCAGTTTATTCTTCTTGTTCACTGTGTGTGTGTGTGTGTGTTTGTGTGTGTGTGTGTGTGTGTGTGTGTGTGTATGCAGCGGCGTCATGCCCACAGGGGGCACAAAGGCCCTCAAATGTATCATTTTAAAAAAATGTTAAATTAATTACTAAACCTCATTGTTAAGCCCGTTTTATCATTTTTATAAAGGACCTGTCAGCTATTCTGCAGAGGGGGCATACTGACTGGACCAGGCAACGAGTACTCCACCCCCCCCCCATTCTCCCACAACACCTCTACAACAGTACCCCATAATGACAAAGAAAAAACAGGCCTTGGAATTGTTGCAAATGTATTAAAAATAAAAAACAGAAATACCTTATTTACATATGTATTCAGACACTTTGTTATGAGACTCAACATTGAGCTCAAGTGCATCCGGTTTCCATTGATCATCCTTGAGATGTTTCTAGAATTTCATTGGATCCCACCTGTGGTACATTCAATTGATTGGAGATTATTTAGAAAGGCACACACCTGTCCATATAAGGTCCCACAGTTGGCAGTGCACGTCAGAGCAAAAACCAGGCCATGATGTCAAAGGAATTGTCCGTAGAGCTCCGAGACGGGATTGTGTCGGGGCAGAGATCTGGGAAAACATTTCTGCAGCATTGAAGGTCCCCAGGAACACAGTGGTCTCCATCATTCTTAAGGAGTTGGGAAGCATCACGACTTTTCCTAGAGCTGGCTGCCCGGCCAAACTGAGCAATCTTGCAAGAAGGGCCCAGGGAGGTGACCAAGAACCCGATGTTCACTCTGACAGAGCTCCAGAGTTCTTCTGTGGAGAGAGGAGAACCTTCCAGAAGGACAGCCATCTCTGCAGCACTCCACCAATCAGGCTTGTGGGGTAGAGTGGCCAGACGGAAGCCACTCCTCGGTAAAAGGCACATGACGGCCTGCTTGGAGTTTTCCAAAAGGCACCTAAAGGACTCTCAGACCATGAGAAACAAAGTACAGAGAGATCCTTGATGAAAACCTGCTCCAGAGTGCTCAGGACCTAAGACTGGGGTAAAGGTTCACCTTCCAACAGGACAACGACCCTAAGCACACAGCCAAGACAATGCAGGAGTGGCTTCGAGACAAGTCTCTGAATGTCCTTGAGTGGCCGAGCCGTGAACCCGATCGAGCATGTCTGGAGAGACCTGAAATAGCTGTGCAGCAACGCTCACAATCCAACCTGACAGAGCTTGAGAGGATCTGCAGAGAAGAATGGGAGAGACTCCCCAAATACAGGTGTGCCAAGCTTGTAGCATCATACCCAAGAAGACTCGAGGCTGTAATCTCTGCCAAAGGTGCAATACAGTTTATTTTTGTTTTTATAAAAATAAAAATAAAGTCTTCTTGGGTTTTCAACCTTTTGCAATAGTGCTCCTCGTCCCTGGCAAGGTGTTGCAAACACTTGATTCAGTAGTGTTACAACACACCATGTAATGTTTCAAAACATCTCAGGGTGACGTGTTTCAATACTCCAGCAAAGTTATAGTTTTCATCTCCTTCGCGTTGTTGGCAGCTCAGTTGCCACTAGTTCTGGTGTTACAAAGTAGTTAATTTGAACAATGCAACCTGGGACGGCAGGTAGCCTAGTGGTTAGAGTGTGGTGCCAGTAACCAAAAGGTCGCTGGATTGAATCCCTGAGATGTCAAGGCTGTCATTGTAAATAAGGTTTTCTTCTTAACTGACCTGCCTAGTTAAAGGTTACATACATTTTTTTGAATAGCTCCCAAAACATTTCAGCCTATCAATCAAGTTCCTTCAGTTCTGTGTGTGTGTGTGTGTGTGTGTGTTTGTTTGAGAGAGAGAGTAGGGACATTTCGCCGGTCCCCCCAAGGAAAAAGGATTTTGAATGGGAATCAATTGTCTGGTCCCCAAAAGGATAGTAAAACCAACGTGTGTGTGCGTGTGTAATTGCTGAGTAATCACAATAAAGACAGAATGACCTCCTGGATGAAAAATGCAGCAGGAAGGAACATTCGCCTTCCCTAGAGCTGCTGGTGTTGTTGTTGTTTATGCAGTTTATTTGTATTTTTCCCCTTTACCTATACTCTTTGAAATGAATGAGGCGTCATTCAACAGGAGTATCAAGACACACTCCACAGCTGCTACTTTATCCTTTGGGGTAGAGAATATACTCTATATCATTTAAACCATATAAACGGTAAACCACACACACATCCTTCCCACAGCATATGTTATTAAATCCATAATGGATGTTCCAGGAGCCTATACTCTCTTAGAGGGCAACCCTTGAGAGAGACCTCCACATGGTCTGGAAGTGTGAAAAATGGAAATGTATTTTCTGGTGCTGTTATTTCTTAGCCTGGTCTGGACCTGGCTTCAAGTCCCAGCTGTTTGCTGTATTTTTGCCTTCTAGCAATCTGTGCTCAGTGGGGATATGGGAGTTTTGCTTTGAAAGGTTTTTGCCTGAAGATAAATTGGATAACCTTCTTCTGTCGTTAGCAATACCTTTTCCACCGGTGAACACATAGACATTGGGGGCAGAGAGAGAGAGAGAGCAGAGAGCTGAGAGGTTGCACAGGAGTTTCTGGTAATTACCGGGTCAGAGCTTTAAACAGCCAAGATACTGAGGTACGTCCAACCGAGACATTTCTGTGTCTGCAATCCATCAAGGTTCTCTTTGTTTTTGTTGCTTAATTCTCTATGGTCTACAGTGTCTGGACATGTTTAAATGTTTAAGCGAACACTGTCTCTTTGGGTGAAAAAGTCTCAACAGGGTCAGAACTAGTGACTGCTTCTCCTGGGATACTGCTTTGGGATATCTGTCTTGATCAGATGATCCAGAGAAGTTAGGAAGTTAAGGCTTGGCCCCGGGCTGGGCCTCCAGGAGGCTTGTAAAAGGCCCTCCCCGCTCTCCAGGCTCTCATCCTACGGAAGAGTCACGATGACAGGCCCTTCATTAGCGACTTTGTCCTGGAGACCTGGAAGAGTCCCGCACACAATTAATGTTTCCGTGATGGATTACACAGTGGATTGCGAACAGCGAACATGTCAGTGGGAAAAAGCATCAAGAGGATGAATCAACTCCCATATGCTCTCCGTCCTTTTCCTCTCTCTCTCCTCTCCCGCTCCCCCTCCCTACCCTATCGCAGCATCTCATCCTCGTTGACTCGTGCTGATTAAAAAGTCACAATATTTACAACAGGAGTGACTGCAGTCGAGGGAGGTAATATAATAATACAATACTAATAATATATATACTGTATATAAAGGTAAATTAGCCCCATGCTCTTCCGACCTTCTCCCCGAGCTCTCCATCCCGGATGGTAGGACTCAATAGATGCTGCCGGGGCTTCTGACAAATGTTCATCTTGTGATATTCGCAGGTGGGATTGGGACGGTTTTTAGCCATAAATCAATGACATCATTAAGGATGCAGAAAGCACAGTGGAAATTAAGCCCTGCTGTTGGTGTTGCATCCCGCTATGAGGCTCACTATCGGCATGCATTTATTCATCTTATGTACTGTATACAACACAATTCAAACGTGAATGCTTATTTCTTTGTAATCACTATGTTTTTTTACATGGTTATTTGGTGTTATCTCTCCAGTAGCTGGCAAACATGAGTGTTATAGGGCTCCATTTGATTCAATAGCTACAGAGGTGTGTTGTTGTTAGCTGCTTTAAATCCTCTCATTGGAATTTTCTGCATTATTTTGCATTATGTTTTGCATATTTCATACACTAGCTAACTTTTCCCATTCTCATTAAGAGTCCAAAAGAACCATACCTTTTTTTTAAAGCATCTCCTCGAGGCGATGTGTATTTCACAAACAAACGGAGACAAAACTAATTGCAATACGATCCATATTTTAAGATGAGATCAAGCGGGCTCAAGTGGACTGACATTTAGCCCAATTGCAACCGTACAAATTAGTCATTGGATTCCAAAACGTGTGTAGTCAATATTCGTGCTAGGGAGAGATCATCTGATGGTTCTCACGGCACCAAGCCCTGTTTTAAAACTTTTTTCTCTTCAAATTGATGATTGCCGTGCTCTAATTGAAAACTGCATGCACTATATAACTTCATCCATTGACTTTAGAACTTTCCATGCCATTCATCCCTCTATATCGCCTGTCTTATAAGATCGACCGCTTAAAAAAATCTCCCGGCATCAGAGCAGCACGGCTACAGTTTAGTGATCCTGCATAAGGAGGATGTGACTTACTAAATGATATATTTAATATTAGCAATAAAACGCTGCCTAGTGTCTGGCAGAGCTGGAATAGATTATACAGCACACGCTGTTTTCCTGCCTCTCTTCCTCGCCACTCACTGATCATGTCATCCATCAGGTAAACACCGAGAAACTAGACGACGCCGTGACGCGTTCGCACAACATGTTTGGAGGCCCCCTGTTTTCCCATGAACCTTAAAGGTGCGTGTATATCCACACAGAGATATAGTCTTCACACTGCGGTCACGTTGTCTCTCTTTCAACCTTTGGCTGTCCTTGTACTGCGCCAACGAGTCTCTCATCTTCTTCGGGGGCAAGTCTGGCTCTGAGACGATAGTTTTCTTATACCTCCGTTTCAGCGTATTTCGTGCAGCGCTCGCCAAACTGTTGAAGTATTTCTCTTCAAAGGGAATAACGTCATATTCAAGCTGAATCCTTTAGAATGGTTCGTGTTATTTTTCCCTCGTTCTGCTTCAAGTGACTTCGATATAACCATGCATATTTTCTTGCAGAAAACAAGTCAACATCCCGTTTTAGTCATCGCACAACGTAGCTTTTCATAAAAACAAACATGTATGCACTTTGTGATTGATGTGGCGACAGTTTTCCCATGACAGTTATGATGTGTGTGTTGTTTTCAGAGGAAAAACATCTCTCATTTATTCACGATACATTCACGAGATCATATTTCTCATATTTCTTGTTTACAACAACTATGAATACTTAGACTTTCTGATAAACCATGCCTAGTGTTTTAGCAAGCGACAGTTTGATTGATGCTGAAAAGACTAGTCAGTGTTGGGTGGACTTTGTAGTTTGCTGCTTCTCATATTCAGTGTTGCGTCAGAGAATACACTGTGTAAACCGGTGTAGCTGAGTCTTGCGTGTCAAACTCCAACTTTCTTCGATTAGTTCAGTCTTGCAGGCAATCTCACTCAAGGCCTGGGGATGAGCAAGAAGCTCAGAGGAGGAGGATTTCTCACCAATCCGTCTCACTTCCTGCATGTGAGAAGGAGAGAGAGGGGGAGGAAGAGAGAGGGAGAGACCAAGAGACAGTTATATTGACAGTTCATGACTAATGTTCAGCTGTCTGCTTTGGCAAATGTGACAGGAAGAAGCTCCGTCCTGAAGTTACACAGCCGCTAATTGGACACACACTGAACGCACGCCAACAACGGTTTCGTTTAAAACAAATTAGCTGACGTGATAGCCTTAAATTAACCTGAGCTGTTTCCCCTCGACCGACAACGTCTCTTTTTTTCCAACGTCGCTGGGCAAGATTCGATTTGATAATTTACCATCACTCTCAGACTCATTTCGCATTCACAGTGAAAGAGAAGTGTGAAGGTACTGTCATTTTTTAAAAATCAGTCAAATAACACCACAATGTTGAGTAATTATGACATTTATAGAAAAGTCACAGTCATCACCTTATTCTAATATATTCTTAGAAGTACTGAAAGTTAACATATAAACCTACCTCAGTGCAAAACCTTCACACATGAGTGCATAGATGCATAAATGCATGAATGAATTAACAAGTGATGATGATTTCTAAGGCATTATGAAGACTGAGATAGACACAGTGCTTTAACGCTCAGTGAAAAAAAGAATGCCTCTGTTCAAGACGTTATTTACCAAAATTAGATACAGGTTTAAAAAAAAATGTCCATTAACTATAATCCAGATAATAATTCACATTTCCTGTTGCTGCAGGATCCCTTTCTCAAGTGCAGATCCTACACCTGTACTTAGGCGTTCAGTACAGATCGATACCACCATTTTCTTTATATTCTTCTTCCCCTTTGTGAGGGCCTGTCATGAATACACACATCACACACACACACAGTGATAGAAAACGGTTTCAAGGGCTGTGCACATGAGGCAGGACGGGGTCCAGATAATGAACATGGTTCAGTCAAAGCAGGGTTGTCAGAAGCTGGGGAGAAAATACATGTCTAATGAGGATAGACAGATTGGATTCTCCTCCTCCTGCCTCATCTTCTCCACCTCTCCTCCTCTCCCCTCAGTCGGACATCAAAGGATCAAAAAGGTTATGAACTCGCACCTGCTGTACAGTAGAGACACACACACACACAGGAGGAAAGAGACATGCTTTCATGATAGTTTCCATCATCTGTGAAGCCGGGGTTCTCTCATTTTTCTCCTTCCATTACACCATACGGGTTCTTTCACAGTTTCTTTCAGTACACCTGTGCCATTTTCTGTCAGCTGAACCCAAAGACCATTCTGTGCCATTCTCCGTGTTACATCTGAGAAGTCTCACTGCGATTTCAAAATATGATTCACATATGGCTTGCTCTCTCCTCACAGGCTAATCTGGTGGAGGGGGGGGGGGGGGGGAAATGGTGCTCGTTAATATAAGTTTTCCGTTACTTACTTCAGAAAGTATTCACAACCCATGACTTTTTCCACATTTTGTTGTGTTACAGACTGAATTTAAAGTGGACTAAATTGAGATTTTGTGTCACTGGCCTACACACTATACCCCATAACGTCGAAGTGGAATTATGTTTTTAGGATTTAAAAAAAATTAATTACAAATTAAAAGCTGAAATGTCTTGAGTGCATACATATTAAACCCCTTTGTTATGGCATGCCTAAATAAATGCAGGAGTAAAAACTTGCTCAACAAGTCACATAATAAGTTGCATGGACTCTGTGGGCAATAATACTGTTCAACATGATGTTTAAAGACTAGGGAGGTTTTCCAATGCCTCGCAAAGAAGGGCAACTATTGGTAGATAGGTAAAGAAAAATTGTCACTACAAAGATATATAACTCAGTTGCTGGAGAGGAAGAAAACCACTCAGGAATTTCACCATGAGGCCAATAGTGGCATTAAAACAGTTACAGAGTTTAATTCCTATTATAGGAGATGGATGGATCAACAACATTGTAGTTCCTCCACAATACTAACCTAAATGACAGAGTGAAAATAAGGAATCCTGTACACAATACAAATATTTTTTTTTAAATGAATCCTGTTTGCAATAAGGCACTAAAGTAAAACTGCAAAAAAATCTCCTGAATACAAAGGGTTACGTTTGGAGCAAATCCATAAAAAAAAACATCACTGAGTACAGATGTAGGATCTTAATTTGACCCAGCTTGCTACATCAGGAAAATAAAAGGAAATGTGGATTATTATGTGGATTATAATTAATGGACATTTTTCATAAGGGAAAAAATCATCAAGTCTGACATTTCTAAGTGGAAATTACAATCATTAGAAGCCTTTTAAAATTAAAATGCACCCCAAGTTTGCATTTCTCAGAAACAAAATAGTTATCAAATTAAGACCCTACATCTGTACCAATTTCATATATTCAAGGATGGTGGTGGCTGCATCATGCTCTGGGTAAGCTTGTCATCAGCAAGGACTAGGGAGGTTTTTTTCTGGGGGGGGGGGTAAAAAGAAATGGAAAAGCTAAGCACATGCAAAACCTGGTTCAGTCTGCTTTCCAAAAGACACTGGGAGACAAATTCACCTTCCAGCAGGACAATAACCAAAAACACAAGGCCAAATCTACACTTGAGATGCACACCAAGACGACATTAAATGTTCTTGAGTGGCCTAGTTAGAACAAACAATTTGACAGAGCTTGAAGAATTTTCTAAAGAATAATTAGCACATTTTGTACAATCCAGGTGTGCAAAGCTCTTAGAGACTTACCCAGAAAGACTCACAGCTGTAATCGCTGCCAAAGGTGATTCTGACATGTATTGACTCAGGGGGTTGAATACTTATCTAATCAAGATATATTTGTGTTTTATTTTTAATTCATCTTTTACAAATGTTAGACTTTGTCTTCCACTTTGACATTACAGAGTATTTTGTGTTTATTACATTTTTATTTAACCAGGTAGGCCACCTGAGAACAAGTTCTCATTTACAACTGTGACCTGTCCAAGATAAAGCAAAGCAGTGTGACACAAACAACAGAATAAACAAACTTACAGTCAACAACACAATAGAAAAATATACAGTGTGTGCAAATGTAGTAAGATTAGCGAGGTAAGGCAATAAATAGGCCATAGTGGCAAAATAATTATGATTTAGCAATTAAACACTGGAGTGATAGATGTGCAAAAGATGAATGTGCAAGTAGAGATACTGGGGTGCAAAGGAGCAAAAAAATTATAACAATATGGGGATGAAGTAGTTGGGTGGGGAATTTACAGATGGGCTGTGTACAGGTGCAATGATCGGTAAGCTGCTCTGACAGCTGATGCTTAAAGTTAGTGAGGGAGATATAAGACAGTCATTGACAGCAGAGAACTGTAAGGAAAGGTGGCCAAAGGAGGAGATGACTTTGGGGATGACCAGTGAAATATACCTGCTGGAGCGCGTGCTACGGGTGGGTGCTGCTATGGTGACAAGTGAACTGAGATAAGGCGGGGCTTTACCTACCAAATAGTTATAGATGACCTGACAAGAAATGACAATTAAATCCCTCAAAATCCCACCTGGTAACACAACAAATGTGTAAAAAGTCAAGGGGTGTGAATACTTTTTGAAGGCACTGTAAATCATTGGTAGATGTCATTAGAAATTATCAATACAGTAAAACTCTGCAATCCTCCTCCATGCCCTTTTTTGGGGGTCTGTTTGTTGCGAAGTCCTCCCTTGGAAAGCTCAGACTCATCAGTATCTCCCAATATATCATATTCCATTTGCGAGCCAACGGTGGACTGTTTAATTGCCCCTGAAAATCAAATAGGTTTGGTCCCTGAGGGAGCATATAATTGCACACGCCTCGTACATAAATCAGCTGCTCAGGCCGCTGGAAGGTGGTGGTGTGGTGGCAGTTATATGGGGGCTTGGCTGCGCCACATGGCTGTCGGGAGGAAATGGAACTGTCAGAGGCATGAAATAGTGTGACAGCCGCGTCACTTTGAGGCGGCTGCTCCTCCGTTTAATTATCATACCAGAACAAAGAGTGTCCCAGCTGGCCTGCCGCTGCCACGCGTCTCCCCTGGCTGACACTGCCCATATAAGGAGTGTGTTTTGGGGAGGAGTGTGAGGGTGGATGTGTGTGTTTGTGTTTATGTATATAATAAGGAAGGTAGCAGGTACCACCATACTGCAGCTGTGTGTGCGTGCATTTCTGTGTGGATTTGAGTGTGGGTCAACAGGTACAGCAAAGGAGGAAGGTATAGCTTTTTTCTGTAGCTCCCATAGTAACCAAGAGACTACCATTCAGTCAAATCAATGTGAATCTGCAGAGAGAGAGAGAGAGACTTACAAATGATCATGGTCAGCACAGCAGATCACACTGCGTGCGTGTGTGTGCGTGCGCTCTCAGTCCACATTTACCGGTCCCAGGGTCCTCTAAGGTACGAGTGAGAGAGTGAGGCCTGCATCACTGACTTCAATGTGTTAAATGTGTTCCTCTTATTGATTTGGGTCCAGTTGTAACCTCATATCAGGGCTTGCAATGTTCTCCACCGCATTAAGCCCCAGCTCTAATTCAACTTCCCAGAGGCTAACTGGCTCTATCGCTCTGACATGTCAAAATGCATCAGTCAGTTAAATGGAGCTGTGAGATGGAGAACAATTATTACTGGCTGGATAGCCAGTGACCTTGTAGGCATGACTGAGCAAACCCTCCTCTCCCTTTTCCATGTTCCTTGCCCAAACCAGCCACACTAACTGCCACATGAAGAGGACCTAACAGTGTACTAATGCAACAAAGCATCTTGTGTCAGTGTGACCTGCTGTGCTGACCATGAGAATTTGTAAGTTTGTTTTAATTAAAAGCCTGGGGAATTGCAGCCAAGATTACATTACATAAAGAAGTTGAAACACAGAGTAGACATTAAGTACACAAATATATTAGCCTATAATTATGCATAGTAATAGCTTTATAATATATCTTCACCACAGCAATCAAACAGTTACCCTTACTCTAGGATTCCTTCTACTTTTTTAAGCCTTTCCGGATAAAAAAAAAAATGTTTAAATCAAAAGCCAGTGGGCTACTCTTTACTAAGGCTGACTTTGATATTCCTTTGAAAACATGTTTCTCTGGCTTCTCTAAAATAAAAAGAGAGAACGTTTGGATGCATAAGTGTATTTCAAATTCCTCTCTGCTTCTCAGAATCAAAAATGTCATCCTCTGAACGTTTTACACAGGAATTTGTACACTGTAAAAACAAATCCTGTCATTTTTACAGTCAATTACTGGAAGCACAGTAGCCAGTAATTTACTGTACATTTACAGTAGTTTACTGCATTCACAGAAGCACAGTGGTTAGTAGACTGCTGCAAATTTATAGTGAAGGTAGCTAGTGCCAACGACGGGCAGTATTTCTGTTACATGTATTTGATATATTTATTTCAATACCTGTTTTGTAATTTGTTTTTCACTGGCCTGAACTACAATTCATGTAGCCTATTTTGGAAAAATGCAATTAGAATACATGTATTTTGTATTGTCTAATACAAATATATATTTGCAAGTAACCCGCTTAACTACAACATTCTCTGTGACAGTAACATCATATGTTCACTTCCTAAGACTGTGGTATGTTCTAGTTAACCTTAGTTTAATACACTGACTGTAAGTCACTCTGGATGAGAGTGTCTGCTAAATGATACCCAGCAGTGTGCTTGCCAAAGGCTCTTTTTTGACATTGACATTTTGGAAATTTAGCCAGGGCCAGATTAAGAAATCTTAGGCCCCGGGGCTTTGTTTTTCCAATGGTACACTGACTCACCTAATGATAAAGATGAAGCCATGGGCTACTCACGTGGTGGCCGATGTGCTTGTCTTGGCAATAGCCTATCTCAAGATGAGCTACTTTGAAACAAGTGCTGCTGTTAGATACATATTGGTTCTATTGGTTCTAGAGGCAGATTAGTCTTCTCTTTTCAGCCGTAGCCATTTGCTTTCCGAACTGAAACTTTTTTCAGGAGATTGTATTTTGAAACATGCAAAAGGCAAACAGACAGCCGCAACAAACCATAGAAATATAATCCATAGATGGCCGTTCCCACTCAAGTCAGGAATGGCATCTATTGCTAGTGTACCCATGAGCTTAACCATCAAATTGCCAAAGTGAGGTTCCAAGACCATTCTATGGATTATACACCACAAGCTGTAGCCTATATTTGGCGCGCATGCTGCCCAAACTGCGACCTTCCCGACTGTAGGCATACTGGTAACTGCCAAAATAAAGGAAACACTTGAGTAAACAAGGGATACAACGTATATGTTATGGTGTGGGGTGCATTCTCCTGGCGTGGTTTAGGTCCACCTGTAGAATCTATGCCAAGGCTCATCGAAGCTGTTCTGCAGCACCCTTTTAAGACAATTTATGCTGATACCTGTATGAGCTTGTGATAAAAACTTAATCCTTCTTTTTTTAATAAACTATTGATCCTCTTTGGTTAAATTGTGCTCTCTGTGGTGTTTTGAACATAAAGAGCAGGCTCCTGTGGTTGGATACAATATTATGATCTTTAAAAAATATATATTTTTGAAACTTTATCTGACATTTGTTTGCCTCTTGGGCTCTCTACGGGCTTGGGCCCAGCCCCTGACTCACACAATTGACCAGTCACATTTATTTATTGTACAGTTTATTTAAATTGTTTGTATTAATCAGTTACCCACGTGGACGTCCTACCTCCTCTCCTCCCCCCATCTGATGAGCAGCAGGCAGCAGCAGGCAGCAGCAGCAAGCAGCAGCAGGCAGCAGCAGCAATCAGCAGCAGGCAGCAGGCTGCCTACACTTATTGGGAGTGGGATCCTGAGTCTTCCTGTGGTTGGCAGTTGCAGTAAAAAAAAAACATTAAATATGTACAGTGGCTTGCGAAAGTATTCGCCCCCCTTGGCATTTTTCCTATTTTGTTGCCTTACAACCTGGAATTAAAATAGATTCATGGGCGGTTTGTATAATTTGATTTACACAACATGCCTACCACTTTGAAGATACAAAATATGTTTTATTGTGAAACAAACAAGAAATAAGACACAAAAAAAACTGAAAACTTGAGCGTGCATAACTATTCACCCCCCCCCCCAAAGTCAATACTTTGTAAAGCCACCTTTTGCAGCAATTACAGCTGCATGTCTCTTGGGATATATCTCTATAAGTTTGGCACATCTAGCCACTGGGATGTTGTCCCATTCTTCAAGGCAAAACTGCTCCAGCTCCTTCAAGTTGGATGTGTTCCGCTGGTAGACAGCAATCTGTAATGGTTGCGTGTAGGTGGCAGGGAAGTCAGGCACAGGAAAACGAACTTGGTATAAACTGAGTCGTTTAATAAGTGCTAGTACAACTCCAAAAACCAAAATATACAAAAAATAACATACGTGGGTACAAAACCCGTCGCTCACCGACACATGACTTGCACAAACATACAATAAAACAGTCTCCAACAAAACATGAGGGGAAACAGAGGGTTAAATACACAACATGTAATTGATGAGATTGGAACCAGGTGTGAAGGAAGACAAGACAAAACCAATGGAAAAGGAAAAATGACTTTGGCAGACGTCGTGACACAATCTTTAAGTCATACCACAGATTCTCATTTGGATTGAGGTCTGGGCTTTGACTAGGCCAAGACATTTAAATGTTTCCCCTTAAACCACTTGAGTGTTGCTTTAGCAGTATGCTTAGTATCATTGTCCTGTTGGAAGGTGAACCTCCGTCCCAGTCTCAAATCTCTGGAAGACTGAAACAGGTTTCCCTCAAGAATTTCCCCGTATTTAGCGCCATCCATCATTCATTCAATTCTGGCCAGTTTCCCAGGACCTGCCGATGAAAAACATGGTATCCTCGGGGTGATGGTATCCTCGGGGTGATGAGAGGCGTTGGGTTTGCGCCAGACATAGCTTTTTCCTTGAAGGCCAAAAAGCTCAATTGAAGTCTCATCTGACCAGAGCACCTTCTTCCATATGTTTGGGAGTCTCCCACATGCCTTTTGTGCTTATTTTTTTCTTTAAGCAAAGGCTTCTTTCTGGCCACTCTTCCGTAAAGCCCAGCTCTGTCGAGACTGTGGCTTAAGTGGTCCTATGGACAGATACTCCAATCTCCGCTGTGGAGGTTTGCAGTTCCTTCAGGGTTATCTTTGGTCTCTTTGTTGCCTCTCTGATTAATGCCCTCCTTGCCTGGTCTGTGAGTTTTGGTGGGCGGCCCTCTCTTGGCAGGTTCGTTGTGGTGCCATATTCTTTCCATTTTTAATAATGGATTTAATGGTGCTCTGTGGGAAGTTCAAAGTTTTTGGATATTTTTTTGTGACCCAAACCTGTTCTGTACTTCTCCACAACTTTGACCCTGACCTGTTTGGAGAGCTAATTGGTCTTCATGGTGCTCCTTGCTTAGTGGTATTGCAGACACTGGGGCCTTTCAGAACAGGTGTATATATACTGAGATAATGTGACAGATCATGTAACAGAGATTGCACACAGGTGGACTTTATTTAACAAAATGATGTGACTTCTGAAGGAGATTGGTTGCACCAGATCTTATTTAGTGGCTTCATAGCAAAGATAGTGAGTACATAGGCATGTACCATTTTAAATTATTGTATATTTTTTTATAAAGTTATTTTTAAAATTTCACTTCACCAAATTGGACTATTTTGTGTATGTCCATTAAATGAAATCCAAATAAAAAGCCATTTAAATTACAGGATGTAATGCAACAAAATAGGAAAAACACCAAGGTGGATGAATACTTTTGCAAGGCACTGTACTACATATATATATATATATACACTGCTCAAAAAAATAAAGGGAACACTTAAACAACACAATATAACTCCAAGTCAATCACACTTCTGTGAAATCAAACTGTCCACTTAGGAAGCAACACTGATTGACAATACATTTCACATGCTGTTGTGCAAATGGAATAGACAACAGGTGGAAATTATAGGCAATTAGCAAGACACCCCCAATAAAGGAGTGGTTCTGCAGGTGGAGACCACAGACCACTTCTCAGTTCCTATGCTTCCTGGCTGATGTTTTGGTCACTTTTGAATGCTGGCGATGCTTTCACTCTAGTGGTAGCATGAGATGGAGTACAACCCACACAAGTGGCTCAGGTAGTGCAGCTCATCCAGGATGGCACATCAATGCGAGCTGTGGCAAGAAGGTTTGCTGTGTCTGTCAGCGTAGTGTCCAGAGCATGGAGGCGCTACCAGGAGACAGGCCAGTAGATCAGGAGACGTGGAGGAGGCCGTAGGAGGTCAACAACCCAGCAGCATGAACGCTACCTCCGCCTTTGTGCAAGGAGGAGCAGGAGGAGCACTGCCAGAGCCCTGCAAAATGACCTCCAGCAGGCCACAAATGTCCATGTGTCTACACAAACGGTCAGAAATAGACTCCATGAGGGTGGTATGAGGGCCCGACGTCCACAGGTGGGGGTTGTGCTTACAGCCCAACACCGTGCAGGACGTTTGGCATTTGCCAGAGAACTCCAAGATTGGCAAATTCACCACTGGCGCCCTGTGCTCTTCACAGATGAAAGCAGGTTCACACTGAGCACATGTGACAGACGTGACAGAGTCTGGAGACGCCGTGGGGAACGTTCTGCTGCCTGCAACATCCTCCAGCATGACCGGTTTGGCGGTTGGTCAGTCATGGTGTGGGGTGGCATTTCTTTGGGGGGCCTCACAGCCCTCCATGTGCTCGCCAGAGGTAGCCTGACTGCCTTTAGGTACCGAGATGAGATGCTCAGACCCCTTGTGAAACCGTATGCTGGTGCGGTTGGCCCTGGGTTCCTCCTAATGCAAGACAATGCTAGACCTCATGTGGCTGGAGTGTGTCAGCAGTTCCTGCAAGAGGAAGGCATTGATGCTATGGACTGGCCCGCCCGTTCCCCAGACCTGAATCCAATTGAGCACATCTGGGACATCATGTCTCGCTCCATCCACCAACAGACTGTCCAGGAGTTGGCGGATGCTTTAGTCCAGGTCTGGGAGGACATCCATCAGGAGCATGCCCAGGCATTGTAGGGAGGTCATACAGGCACGTGGAGGCCACACACACTACTGAGCCTCATTTTGACTTGTTTTCAGGACATTACATCAAAGTTGGATCAGCCTGTAGTGTGGTTTTCCACTTTAATTTTGAGTGTGACTCCAAATCCAGACCTCCATGGGTTGATCAATTTGATTTCCATTGATAATTTTTGTGTGATTTTGTTGTCAGCACATTCAACGAAAAAAGAAAAAAGTATTTAATAAGAATATTTCATTCATTCAGATCTAGGATGTGTTATTTTAGTGTTCCCTTTATTTTTTTGAGCAGTGTGTATATATATATATTTAAGTTATTTTTGGGGGCCCCACACTGGCCTGGGTCCCTGCATTAATCTTGCCCTGCATTTAACAGATGCTCTTGTCCAGAGCAACTTACAGTCAGTCCATTCATCTAAGTTTGATTAAAAAAACTCATATCAAAGTCATAGAAAGTCAGATGTTTCTGTAACCGTTACTGGCCATGTTTTTTGTGGTTAAGGATACATCTGTCCTCAACATATCCTGTATTTTTAACAAGACACCTTTTGAACGTATCTTAGCCTGTCTCTGGTTAGTGCATGCTATGTTATTGTAATATTCACAGCAACTAATCACCAGCTTAGTGGAACATGCAGAGCAATGACAGTACAATACTGTAAGAAAGTAAATGCTACGTCATGTTGGTAGTTGGCTGCTAAGTATTTGTATATTTATGAATATTTACATTTACATTTACATTTAAGTCATTTAGCAGACGCTCTTATCCAGAGCGACTTACAAATTGGTGCATTCACCTTATGACCTCCAGTGGAACAGTAGTGCATCTAAATCTTTTCAGGGGAGGGGGTGAGAGGGATTACTTTATCCTATCCTAGGTATTCCTTAAAGAGGTGGGGTTTCAGGTGTCTCCGGAAGGTGGTGATTGACTCCGCTGTCCTGGCGTCGTGAGGGAGTTTGTTCCACCATTGGGGGCCAGAGCAGCGAACAGTTTTGACTGGCTGGGCGGGAACTGTACTTCCTCAGTGGTAGGGAGGCGAGCAGGCCAGAGGTGGATGAACGCAGTGCCCTTGTTTGGGTGTAGGGCCTGATCAGAGCCTGGAGGTACTGAGGTGCGTTCCCCTCACAGCTCCGTAGGCAAGCACCATGGTCTTGTAGCGGATGCGAGCTTCAACTGGAAGCCAGTGGAGGGAGCGGAGGAGCGGGGGTGACGTGAGAGAACTTGGGAAGGTTGAACACCAGACGGGCTGCGGCGTTCTGGATGAGTTGTAGGGTTTAATGGCACAGGCAGGGAGCCCAGCCAACAGCGAGTTGCAGTAATCCAGACGGGAGATGACAAGTGCCTGGATTTCCTGTGTGAGGCAGGGTCGTACTCTGCGGATGTTGTAGAGCATGAACCTACAGGAACGGGCCACCGCCTTGATGTTAGTTGAGAACGACAGGGTGTTTCCAGGATCACGCCAAGGTTCTTAGCGCTCTGGGAGGAGGACACAATGGAGTTGTCAACCGTGATGGCGAGATCATGGAACGGGCAGTCCTTCCCGGGAGGAAGAGCAGCTCCGTCTTGCCGAGGAGTTCAGCTTGAGGTGGTGATCCGTCATCCACACGGATATGTCTGCCAGACATGCAGAGATGCGATTCGCCACCTGGTCATCAGAAGGGGGAAAGGAGAAGATTAATTGTGTGTCGTCTGCATAGCAATGATAGGAGAGACCATGTGAGGTTATGACAGAGCCAAGTGACTTGGTGTATAGCGAGAATAGAGAGGGCCTAGAACAGAGCCCTGGGGACACCAGTGGTGAGAGCACGTGGTGTGGAGACGGATTCTCGCCACGCCACCTGGTAGGAGCGACCTGTCAGGTAGGACGCAATCAAGCGTGGGCCGCGCCGGAGATGCCCAACTCGGAGAGGGTGGAGAGGAGGATCTGATGGTTCACAGTATCGAAGGCAGCCGATAGGTCTAGAAGGATGAGAGCAGAGGAGAGAGAGTTAGCTTTAGCAGTGCGGAGCGCCTCCGTGATACAGAGAAGAGCAGTCTCAGTTGAATGACTAGTCTTGAAACCTGACTGATTTGGATCAAGAAGGTCATTCTGAGAGAGATTTGGAGAGCTGGCCAAGGACGGCACGTTCAAGAGTTTTGGAGAGAAAAGAAAGAAGGGATACTGGTCTGTAGTTGTTGACATCGGAGGGATCGAGTGTAGGTTTTTTCAGAAGGGTGCAACTCTCGCTCTCTTGAAGACGGAAGGGACGTAGCCAGCGGTCAGGGATGAGTTGATGAGCGAGGTGAGGAGGTAAGGGAGGAGGTCTCCGGAAATGGTCTGGAGAAGAGAGGAGGGGATAGGGTCAAGCGGGCAGGTTGTGGGGCGGCCGTCACAAGACGCGAGATTTCATCTGGAGAGAGAGGGGAGAAAGAGGTCAGAGCACAGGGTAGGGCAGTGAGCAGAACCAGCGGTGTCGTTTGACTTAGCAAACGAGGATCGGATGTCATCGACCTTCTTTTCAAAATGGTTGACGAAGTCATCTGCAGAGAGGGAGGAGGGGGAGGGGGAGGAGGATTCAGGAGGGAGGAGAAGGTTGCAAAAGAGCTTCCTAGGGTTAGAGGCAGATGCTTGGAATTTAGAGTGGTAGAAAGTGGCTTTAGCAGCAGAGAGAGAAGAGGAAAATGTAGAGAGGAGGGAGTGAAAGGATGTCAGGTCCGCAGGGGAGGCGTAGTTTTCCTCCATTTCCGCTCGGCTGCCCGGAGCCTGTTCTGTGAGCTCGCAATGAGTCGTCCCGAGCCACGGAGCGGGAGGGGAGGACCGAGCCGGCCTGGAGGATAGGGGACATAGAGAGTCAAAGGATGCAGAAAGGGAGGAGAGGAGGGTTGAGGAGGCAGAATCAGGAGATAGGTTGGAGAAGGTTTGAGCAGAGGGAAGAGATGATAGGATTAGCGGGGAGAGAGAGCGAAGGTTGGGACGGCGCGATACCATCCGAGTAGGGGCAGTGTGGGAAGTGTTGGATGAGAGCGAGAGGGAAAAGGATACAAGGTAGTGGTCGGAGACTTGGAGGGGAGTTGCAACGAGGTTAGTGGAAGAACAGCATCTAGTAAAGATGAGGTCGAGCGTATTTCCTGCCTTGTGAGTAGGGGGGAAGGTGAGAGGGTGAGGTCAAAAGAGGAGAGGAGTGGAAAGAAGGAGGCAGAGAGGAATGAGTCAAAGGTAGGCGTGGGGAGGTTAAAGTCGCCCAGAACTGTGAGAGGTGAGCCGTCCTCAGGAAAGGAGCTTATCAAGGCATCAAGCTCATTGATGAACTCTCCGAGGAACCTGGAGGGCGATAAATGATAAGGATGTTAAGCTTGAAAGGGCTGGTAACTGTGACAGCATGGAATTCAAAGGAGGCGATAGACAGATGGGTAAGGGGAGAAAGAGAGAATGACCACTTGGGAGAGATGAGGATCCCGGTGCCACCACCCCGCTGACCAGAAGCTCTCGGGTGTGCGAGAACACGTGGGCAGACGAAGAGAGAGCAGTAGGAGTAGCAGTGTTGTCTGTGGTGATCCATGTTTCCGTCAGTGCCAAGAAGTCGAGGGACTGGAGGGAGACATAGGCGGAGATGAACTCTGCCTTGTTGGCCGCAGATCGGCAGTTCCAGAGGCTACCGGAGACCTGGAACTCCACGTGGGTCGTGCGCGCTGGGACCACCAGATTAGGTGGCTGCCACGCGGTGTGGAGCGTTTGTATGGTCTGTGCAGAGAGGAGAGAACAGGGATAGACAGACACATAGTTGACAGGCTACACAAGAGGCTACGCTAATGCAAAGGAGATTGGAATGACGATCTATTTGGTGTTTTATATCACTTGCCCTTCTAGAGGCCTAAACAAAGGCTTCCACACTGGCTGTTATTACAGGGCGAAAGGAGACGGTGTAATATTCAACCATTAAAGGTTTAAGACCCACTGTCACTGATTGCCCCTTAAATATATTACATTGTCAAGGGACTACTACGACATATCAGTTCAATTGGTACAGCATTCTCACTAACGGGTGCAACAATTATTAACTTTGAAGCCACGCCTCTAAATGTGTTAAATGAGTCAGAGATTATTTCGATGCCCACAACATTTTCCCACAATGCACCATAATTCATAGTATGCTGCTGTAAATATGGAGCAAAACAGGTAATACAATACTTTACTGTAAAATTGTATTGTAAAATTGCAGTGTAGCAGAATACCATTGAGCCCCCATAATGCATTGCTCAGTTGACAGCATCTCAAATCTCGCCCTCTGGAGATGAATCACTGGACACAATGCAAATAGACTGTGGCATTTGCCCATCACTCAGCCTTGCCATCTTGGTGAGGAACGAGAGGGGATATTAGAAGTGTTTGCTTACACAGCACTCTTTACCTCAAACCATTTATCTACGTGGCCCCATAAATCCTTGAGATATTTCTACCTCTGTCTATATGATGAAAACTTCTCTCTCTTTATCTCTCTCTGTCTCCCTTCCTCATAATGTTTATACAGTTAGCAATTAGCTATTAGCAATTAGCAATGCTGGCACGTTCTGTCTGTACGATGTAAATGTCGCTTTTTCTCTCTTTCTCTCCCCTCCCTATGTGCCTCTCTCTTTCTGTCTGTCTGTCTCTCTCTCTCTTTTTTGTACCCCTTTTTCTCCCAATATCGTGATATCCAATTGGTAGTTACAATCTTGCCCCATCGCTGCAACTCCCGTACAGACTCAGGAGAGGTGAAGGTCAAGAGCCGTGCGTCCTCTGAAACACAACCCAGCCGAGCCGCACTGCTTCTTGACACAATGCCCGCTTAATCCGGAAGCCAGTCGCACCAATGTGTCGGAGGAAACACCATACACCTGGAGACCGTGTTAGCGTGCACTGTGCCCGTCCCGCCACAGGGGTCGCTAGAGCGCGATGAAACAAGGACACCCCTGTCCCTAACCCGGATGACCCTGGGTCAATTGGGCGCCGCCTCATGGGTCTCCCGGTTTCGGCTGGCTGCAAAAGAGCCTGGACTCGAACCAGGATCTCTAGTGGCACAGCTAGCACTGCAATGCAGTGCCTTAGACCACTGCAAGAAATTAGCAACGTTGGCACGTCCTGTAGCGTTTTCTTCCTTCTCGTTCTCCCTCAGACGGACAGCTGGATGGAGGGACTGACTGGGGGAGGTTCTCGACCTGTCTGACCTGTCTGCCTCTACGCCTTGACCTCAGCAGCCTGTACTTGTATCAGGATCTATGAAATGCCATCTGGCCGCTGGGTTCTGCCTGGCCCTCAGCCAACACTGACTCTGATATGATCATCAGCCTGTCGCTGAGATGGCCCTGACAGCTCTCTGTGTGTTTTTGTATGTGTGTGCGAGCGTGCTTACGGTGTATGCTTGTGCGTGTGTATGTGGGTGTGAGCATGCGTATGTGTGTGTATGTATGTGTGTGCTCTGCAGGCATGAGGTGACTGTTATCTTGCTGATGTCGGCCACTGGAGAGGTTTAGCTAGCTGCTAGGGCTCTGGCCAACGATGGCCGCACATGCCACAGACATATCTGCATGAGAAACAGATACTGTATCTTATACCTGCCAGTGTTGTCTGTCCTTGTGTGAAGCACATACTGTTCATTTACTCTACATGGCTTCTGTGTGGTTGTGCCAATGATTGTGGTGCTCTGTGGTTTGTAAGCATAAAGCACACTGTTCTCTATGCCTGTAAAATAGATTATTCTCCATTAAATAGCTGGTAAAATAAAGTTGAAATATAAATCATTAAAATACACTGTGGTTGGATGCTCTACGCTTGCCCTGCGTACCAGTCTGCACGGTACATGCACTACATGGTGGTAAGTTGTTGGTACAATGTTGTATGGTTGTTGGTAGGTACTGTGTGTGCCAACCGATGCTCTGTCTGTTGACACAGATGTTGGGCTCTGAGGGCATGTTACTAGATTCCAGAAGCATCGGGAGAAGCTGGTGCTAACTGCTAATGGTTCTTCACACACATGGTAGCGCAGGAAGTGTTTTTTCTAACAGGGCCCCTCTTTTCAAACCTCAAACCAACATCCAGCCAGCCAGCCGGCTGCATATATTCACCCAGCTTGTTGCTCATATTGCAGGTGTTCTTTAAACGAGAGCGATTTATTCACTAGCCCCGTCCTGAATGCAGCATCCGCAAGGCAATCGCTGTTTGTCTCCTTCTTCTGAAAGGATTGCATTCTGCCTCCCCTTTGCCTGAGCACTTTGTATCATAAGTAAAATAAGCAACTGCATAATTATTTGATTTGCAATTCAGTGGCGGCAGTTAGGGGAAACGCTCTTGCCAACAGCGGGAGACACTTTTCAGTTTGAGTCACGAAGCTTGAAAGGAACATTGGGGAAGTTTGTGAATGTCTAAGTGGAAGAATAATGAAGAGAGTGTCAATACCACAGGTCGGCTAGCCTATAGTTATGATAAAAGGAACTGGATGCATTAAATCAAGCCAATTCACTGCCATGTGAATTGTGTCACTCCCATGTGATTTTCTCCCCTTACAGCACAAAACCAAACCACCTCAGTGGATATGGAGAATGCAGCAATTGCATATACAGTTAAAATATTTGTGAAAATGACAGAAAATCAATTTTGGTTCAAAACAAAACCCCTCCTTTTTGCTGAGTGCCTAGAATCCAGTGCTACTTCTGAATATGTGTTGCTTTGGCATTGAGCTCAATTGCTTCTTTTAACTGTTGAGTGGGGATTGATTGAGTGGTTACAGTCAGAGTCGGGGTAATTTGCTAGAGGAGAAGGCCAAAGAGATGCAAGTAGCTATTCCCGAAATAACGGAGGGAATTTTGGGGCATACAGGGAGTCACTGAAGAGTTTTGTTTTGTGCATTTTGTGCTGCAACTGGGGATAGACTAGTGCAATCCTTTTCTGAGTTTGAGATTCAATGTGGGCAGATGCTGGGTCAACGTTCAACACCAGCTCCCACAGATCCTTTATTGTGAAAACGTTTTGGGTTGTTTAATTGACCACAGTGTGTGTGTGTGTGTGTGTGTGTGTGTGTGTGTGTGTGTGTGTGTGTGTGTGTGTGTGTGTGTGTGTGTGTGTGTGTGAATGCGATCTTTTTGCTTGGCAAATAAACACACACTCCCAAGACTTAATTGATTCCGATGGCTCATGTTGACCAGAGTTAAATGCGATTTCTGTTAGGACATTGGGAAACAGAAATACAACAAGAAGCTCCAATAAGATACCGGCAGGTTTGTTGTTTTTCATTTGAGGATGTCCTGTTCTGATTCCACTGGCTGATTGGTTATGTCATTTTACAGTGAGCTAGCTCATTTATCCGCTCTGCAAATAAAAAGCTATTTAGCTCTCAACTGGTCCCTCGGCCACAGCCATTTGGCAGGTGGCACAAGCATAGCGCTCCATCAACAACAAATCTATATAGCCAAATAAACGGAGTGGGGCCTGCTAGGTCACTGTAATACAAATGGATGTGTGATAAGGCTCTCATCCCATCGCACCATCAGGGTGTAAATGAGTTGTTGTGCTTTTCTGTCAGTTTCTGGTTTCTCCGAGTGTGATTGTTTATGTTGTAGCTATATTGAGTTTAACTAACTGACCTGACAAGGAACCACTCGCAGGCTGGAACTAGAGTCCGTTTTCTTTCTAGCTGGGTCATGACAGAGTCTAGAGAAACTCTGGTCCTATAGTAATGGAAGTTATCATAGATTCTAAATCATTCTGTTGATGCAACTGAACCTCTGTTGCCCCCTCCCACATGATTGATTTACGCCTACTTATCGCATTCTAGCATTTTTCAATAACTCCTGGTCATGTTGATTGTTGAGCCAAAGGATTTAGTGCCAGCAGCCAAGCAGCAGTAGACACGCAGGTGTAAAGGGCTAATTACACCCTTTCTAAGTGGTACTCGTTTTCAACCACTAATTGTACCATGCCAAAACCATGCCTTTGTTATGCCTGAGACAGAACCTTCCTCCCGTCATTATGCAATCATATACACAGGCACGCACTTTTACATTTTTGGGGTGGAATAAATGATAGATAAACATAACCTGCGTGTGTGAACGACAAACACACGGCTCACTGAATAGCCATCAGCGGCCGAACCACGACCTGTGATTCATGGCAATAAACTGATCCAGTTGGCCAGAAAATCCAATCAAACGCAATTACTGTCCACTTCTGGTGTTAGGAGAGGGAACACACATGCATGCTCGCTCACACACACACACACACACACACACACACACACACACACACACACACAGAGAGAGGACTAGGCATGGTGATTTACTCTCCTAGTTGTACCTCATCAGGCACTATGTCGCCGACTAGCCGTTCCTCTTGCTTTTATGAACTTTTTCAGCGGTGGGCTGCACACTGGCGGGTACAACTTTTATGTTCCATGGAATGGGATGCTGCTATCGTGTCTGCTTGGATGGAAGGCCGCTCGTTTCACTTTGGAATTCAAATGTCCTCGAATCATTTCTCCTTAATAATGACATCTTCAAAGCTGCGTCCTTAGACAGCCTTTACAGAGGAATATATGATGTACTTTTTCCCTTGCGATGTCAAGGCCGATGTAATAAATTGTGTGGGAAATGCAACCAACCTGTCTGTCTGTCGTAAAAAGACTAAAGTGGAAATTGTCCAGCTATGTGACATCAGTTCTTAAAAATGTCACCTACACGATCAGCATAGGGGGACCAAGCTGCTCCTGACAGCCTTTGAATCGAGTCTGATCCATCTCGATGAGGTCTCAAGAGGAGAGCAGGAGCGACGGAGACCCGCCACCCGTTGGCGTTTGATGTGCATGAAACACCGTCCCTTACGAGCGATGCTCAGCTGAATAGCCTCTGTTTGGCAATAGGAGTTGAGTTGTGCAGCAAATTGCCTGTGATATCCCCAAGTGTCCCCAGCAGCTCCTTTGTGGACAGGAGAACTGAGAGCCATGTTTTGTCCCCCTCTCCACTGGTATTTTGCCTAATTAGGACCACTGAGGTCTGGGTACAGTGGAGCTGTGTGGCATGTTGGACTGCTCGGGGGTATCTAAGGCCCTCAAGTAACGATTCAGGAGATGATTATAGGATAAAAGGAAGAGAAGACAGCTCTGTTTCTATGCTCCGGGACGACTCACTGTATGGAGACCACTAATGCAAGGGAGACGAGAGTAAAAAAATAAAAAAGATTAAAAAAAGGAAAGCGACAAAGACTTCACCAGCATGTCTCCAGAACGGCTCATTTGTTTCGTGGCAGTGAACCTGGAGGATGGTGATGATGTACTAATGAGTTTACTGCAAGCGTGTGCGTCTATGTGTGTATACCATGTGGGGAAATGTGTGCGATGGCGGTGGGAGGAGAGCCCGGACTGGAACTGTCAATGTGATCTCAACGGATGTCATACCTGTCACACTCAGACGCGAGGTAGAAAGTGTGTGTGTGTGTGTGTGTGTGTGGGGGGGGTTTGGTGCTCTGCTACAGTTTAGTCTCATGAATAGGCATTCATCATGCTACGTTTTTATTCCCACTTTGCTTTCTATGTCAAACCGTCATATGCAACAAAGATAACCCGTGTAGTTCCACAGACACTCACCAACACCCAAAATACATCTAGACATCTTCCTCAACAGCATATACAACACCCATCCCCCCTCCCCAAAACGTTGACGTAAAATTAAATAATAGAGCTGGAGGTGAAGCCAAGCTGTGTTTCAGTTATCCGGTCTCGACATTCTCGTATTTTTCTTTTGATTTCTGCATAAAGAGGAGGTTGTACATAAATCCTTAATCATCCGGCATGATCTGGTGTGTGTACGTGTGTGTGTGTGTGTGTGTGTGTGTGTGTGTGTGTGTGTGTGTGTGTGTGTGTGTGTGTGTGTGTGTGTGTGTGTGTGTGTGTGTGTGTGTGTGTGTGTGTGTGTGTGTGTGTGTGTCTGAGTTTAGGCCAGGCCCTTGTCTCGCTGTGCTGTCAGGAGCATGTGCTCTACTCAGACCCCCTCCACGCGGGCCCTGACCTGCAGCCTCAGCGCTGACGAACATAGATTGGCTGAATTAATTGTTGTTATCAGATGTTCCTGAAGGCCACTTACTGCTGTCTGTTTCCTCCAGGTCCGGATGGGAATAGAGGGAAGATGCCTTTGTAGATCACACAGAGAGTGCAATCTGTGCTGAACACTCTCTCCCCTCAAAGGGCAGATTATGGGGAAGGTTCTGTGCCAGCCAGGGACATGTGTGGCTACTCTACGTAATTACAGTGCCTTGCGAAAGTATTCGGCCCCCTTGAACTTTGCGACCTTTTGCCACATTTCAGGCTTCAAACATAAAGATATAAAACTGTATTTTTTTGTGAAGAATCAACAACAAGTGGGACACAATCATGAAGTGGAACAACATTTATTGGATATTTCAAACTCTTTTAACAAATCAAAAACTGAAAAATTGGACGTGCAAAATTATTCAGCCCCTTTACTTTCAGTGCAGCAAACTCTCTCCAGAAGTTCAGTGAGGATCTCTGAATGATCCAATGTTGACCTAAATGACTAATGATGATAAATACAATCCACCTGTGTGTAATCAAGTCTCCGTATAAATGCACCTGCACTGTGATAGTCTCAGAGGTCCGTTAAAAGCGCAGAGAGCATCATGAAGAACAAGGAACACACCAGGCAGGTCCGAGATACTGTTGTGAAGAAGTTTAAAGCCGGATTTGGATACAAAAAGATTTCCCAAGCTTTAAACATCCCAAGGAGCACTGTGCAAGCGATAATATTGAAATGGAAGGAGTATCTGACCACTGCAAATCTACCAAGACCTGGCCGTCCCTCTAAACTTTCAGCTCATACAAGGAGAAGACTGATCAGAGATGCAGCCAAGAGGCCCATGATCACTCTGGATGAACTGCAGAGATCTACAGCTGAGGTGGGAGACTCTGTCCATAGGACAACAATCAGTCGTATATTGCACAAATCTGGCCTTTATGGAAGAGTGGCAAGAAGAAAGCCATTTCTTAAAGATATCCATAAAAAGTGTCGTTTAAAGTTTGCCACAAGCCACCTGGGAGACACACCAAACATGTGGAAGAAGGTGCTCTGGTCAGATGAAACCAAAATTGAACTTTTTGGCAACAATGCAAAACGTTATGTTTGGCGTAAAAGCAACACAGCACATCACCCAAGATGGTTAAAATTGATGGGAAGATGGGTGGAGCCAAATACAGGACCATTCTGGAAGAAAACCTGATGGAGTCTGCAAAAGACCTGAGACTGGGACGGAGATTTGTCTTCCAACAAGACAATGATCCAAAACATAAAGCAAAATCTACAATGGAATGGTTCAAAAATAAACATATCCAGGTGTTAGAATGGCCAAGTCAAAGTCCAGACCTGAACCCAATCGAGAATCTGTGGAAAGAACTGAAAACTGCTGTTCACAAATGCTCTCCATCCAACCTCACTGAGCTCAAGCTGTTTTGCAAGGAGGAATGGGAAAAAATTTCAGTCTCTCGATGTGCAAAACTGATAGAGACATACCCCAAGCGACTTACAGCTGTAATCGAAGCAAAAGGTGGCGCTACAAAGTATTAACTTAAGGGGGCTGAATAATTTTGCACGCCCAATTTTTCCGTTTTTGATTTGTTAAAAAAGTTTGAAATATCCAATAAATGTCGTTCCACTTCATGATTGTGTCCCACTTGTTGTTGATTCTTCACAAAAAAATACAGTTTTATATCTTTATGTTTGAAGCCTGAAATGTGACAAAAGGTCGCAAAGTTTGGAAGCCTTTGTTCAGGCGATATAGTGATGTAAAACACCAAATATTAATAAATATGCTGTAATATAATAATAATACCTATCAGCCAATCTGCTTGCACAATCCCATGTAAAATACTGTAAAATAGCAATATTACAATTACAGTAGCATTTACTTTCTTACAGTATAGTGGGCACATTTTACAGTACTGTACTGTATTTTTGGCAAGTTAGTGGTGAGTTGCTGTGAATATTACAGCAACGTACAACAAAAGGTATCTTGTTACAAACACAAAATACCTTGAAGACCAATGTATCCCTAACTACAACAACATTTTCAGTAACAATTAGAGATGGTTTTACTTGCTATGACTCTGATATGTTTATTTTTAAACCATTTCACCAGTCTTAGTTTAATGCACTTGACTGTAAGTCGCTCTGGACAAAACCACTTGCAATGAGCTTCACCCTCAAACTATTTGTATTTTGATAAAATTTGGCCTTGTTAGGGGGAAGAGATCATTAGAATAATACCCAGCAGTGTGCTTTTACTCTAATTCAACTGTTACAAAACACATGAAAATTCAGGCCAGTGAAATACAAATGACAAAATAGATATTGAAACTACTGAAATACCTATATCAAATACATGTAACAGAAATACTCCCCATCGTTGGCATTAGCTGCCTGCACTGTAAATCTGCAACAGTTTACTAACTACTGTGCGTCCAGTAATACAATGTCAATTATAGAAATACAGAATGTTGCTGTAGTGAAGAGTTGCAATAATACGCTGTAAATTTGTGTTTCAGTAAAGCTCCTGTAAATCTACAGAAATTTACTGGCTTCTGTGCTGCCAGTATTTTACTCTCAGTTTACAGTAATCTACTGGCTACTGTGCTGCCAGTAATTTACTGTAAAATAACAGTAATGTTTTTACAGTGCAGGTTTCTATAGATTGTAGTGGTGCAGATATATGTTGATTAGGAGAGGATGGGGTATGAAAGTTATGCACGTACAGTACATTGATACAGTACACATATCTGCATCCACATATGTATTGACTGGCTGATTATGTTTTGGCAGCATGTGTGTGTGGGTGCCTGCAACACATGCAAGCAACACCTCAGATCACAAATACTTTTGAAAAACTAGATGACTTATTCTTGGATTACTTTTAAATTCAGAAAGGATGGTTTGAAAAAAATCCATGACACCTTTCTGTTTTCTCCATGACATTCATTTCGAAAAAGGCGGAGGTATAAGTTTGTTCCACCTGAGCGAGTCTGACTGCAAGTCAGAGATCACGATGATGACACACCGAATGTGTTTGATGGATCCTTTTTGTCTTCTTCTAACGCCTCTTAAGGGGAACGTAATCCAAAATCATTTTGGACAAGTAACGAGTAACTGCAGTGGTGTGGATGTGTGTGCCTGTGTGTACGGCAGTGTTTCTGTGTATCTGTGCATGAGTGTCTGTGGGCACCAGCCTCTCACACATATATCCCTTAGTTTACAATCTTGGAATGATTGGGATCACACACATACTGTACATAAAACCAGATGCAATTTGTCTATAAATCTATCTGGCCTCGTCCCTTCACCCTCGGCCTCTCTCTCTCTCTCTCTCTCTCTCTGTCTCTGTCTCTGTCTCTGTCTCTGTCTCTGTCTCTCTCTCTCTTTCTCTCTCTCTCTCTTTCTCTCTCTCTCTCTCTCTCTCTCTCTGTCTCTGTCTCTGTTCTCTCTCTCTCTCTCTCTCTGTCTCTGTCTCTGTCTGTCTCTCTCTCTCTCTCTCTCTCTCTCTCTCTCTCTCTCTCTCTCTCTCTCTCTCTCACTGTCATTTTCCCCCAGGATCTGTCCAACCCCTCTGTCAACTCCCTGCTCATCCTTAGCCTCCAAGGACACGCCGGTCAGAGTTGACACTGCCTGTTGATGGCTTTACTGCCAAAGTTATCACAGCCCCATCCCGACTGCCTGCGAGCGTCTGTTCTCTATATTAACTGTGTAATTAGCGAGTCACTGCCGGCGTGGCCCATTGGTCACCCCAAGGTCCCCCGAGTTAAAGGGGAAGGACGACAGGCGTGTACCCTGCCTTGTCCCACTCCGAGCAGGGAGGGTGCGTGTGTATGCGTGCGCGCCATGTGCATGTGTGTGTGCGTGTTTGTGTGAGAGATGGGAGTAAAGACTGACAGCTTGTTTATTCCCTTTATGAATAACTTGTGGTGGAATATCTATCTGAAGATACTTCAGGCTTTCCCCCTGTGGAGGACAGAGCACAGCAGAGCAGAGGCCCCAGGGATATGTTTCATTCAGCAATGCCAACTCTTGTACTCCACACACTGACTGCATGCATTTTAGTAGAAAAGATGTTGTTCTATTTGCTGCTAGCTCAGCCATGCAAAATCGGAATGATTTTTGGAATCATTTCAACATACTGCGTCATGTAGATGTAGGGTGAACCATGAAAAACAACAGGGTGAGTATGTTTGTCAGTGTGCTTTTGCTTGTTTGAGTTTGTGAGACATACCTAGTCCCACTTGAATGGTGGAGAAGGAGTAGAGGGTATTCTCACAAATATTAATTTGATAACCAGTCAAAAGTTTGGACACACCTACTCATTCAAGGGTTTTTCATTATTTTTACTATTTTCTACATAGTAGAATAATAGTGAAGACATCAAAACTATGAAATAACACATGGAATCATGTAGTAACCAAAAAAGTGTTAAACAAATCAAAATATATTTTATATTTTTGATTCTTCAAAGTAGCCACCCTTTGCTTTGATGACAGCTTTGCACTCTCTTGGCATTCTCTCAACCAGCTGCATGAGTTAGTCACCTGGAATGCATTTCAATTAACAGGTCTGCCATGTTGAAAGTTCTTTTGTGAAATGTCTTTCCTTCTTAATGCCCTTAGCCAATCAGTTGTGTGTCACGTTCTGGCCTTAGTTCTTTTGTTATGTCTTTGTTTTAGTATGGTCAGGGCGTGAGTTGGGTGGGTTGTCTATGTTCTTTTTTGATTTGATTTGGGATTTCTGTGTTTGGCCTGGGATGGTTCTCAATTAGAGGCAGCTGTCAATCGTTGTCCCTGATTGAGAACCATACTTAGGTAGCCTGGTTTCACTTTTGAGTGGTGGGTGATTATTTCCTGTTTAGTGTTTTTGTCTTTCACCTTACGGGACTGTTGGTTTGTTATTTATTGTTTTGTTCAGTGTTCTAGTGCGTCATTAAAAGCTATGAACACTTACCACGCTGCGCATTGGTCCTCCTCTTTCTCCCAACGACGAACGTTACATTGTGTTGTGACAAGGTGGTGGTGGTATTTTGAAGATAGCCCTATTTGGTAAAAGATCAAGTCCATATTATGGCAAGAACAGCGTAAATAAGCAAAGAGAAATGACAGTCCATCATTACTTTAAGACATGAAGGTCAGTCAATACAGAATATTTCAAGAACTTTGAAAGTTTCTTCAAGTGCCGTTGAAAAAACCATCAAGCGCTATGATGAAACTGGCTCTCATGAGTATCACCACAGGAAAGGAAGACCCATAGTTACCTCTGCTGCAGAGGACAAGTTCATTAGAGTTACCATGCAGCCCAAATAAATGCTTCACATAGTTCAAGTAACAGATACATCTTCATGGTCAAATTGCTGCAAAGAAACCACTACTCATGGACACCAATAATAAGAAGAGACTTGCTTGGGCCAAGAAACACAAGCAATGGAGATTAGACCGGTGGAAATCTGTCCTTTGGTCTAATGAGTCCAAATTTGAGATTTTTGGATCCAAACACTGTGTCTTTGTGAGACGCAGAGTAGGTGAACGCATGATTTCTGCATGTGTGGTTCCCACCGTGAAGCATGGAGGAGGAGGTGTGATGGTGTGGTGGTGCTTTGCTGATGACACTGTCTGTGATTTATTTAGAATTCAAGGCACACTTAACCAGCATGGCTACCACAGAATTCTGCAGGGATACGCCATCCCATCTGGTTTGCTTGGAAGAATCTAAAATCTAAAATATATTTTGATTTGTTTAACACTTTTTGGTTACTACATGATTCCATATGTGTTATTTAATTGTTTTGATGTCTTCACTTATTCTACAAAGTAGAAAATAGCAAAAAATCAAGAAAAACTCTTGAATGAGTAGGTGTCTCCAAATGTTTGACTGGTACTGCATGTGTATATATGTATTTTTTAAACCCTTATTTAAGTTGACGGAGAACACATTCTCATTTACAGTAACGGCCCAGGGAATAGTTCCTACAATAAGTGCCCTGGGATCTTCAGTGACCACAGAGAGTCAGGACACCTGTTAAACAAAGGTTGCAAAAATCCGGCAACTTTCCCCAAAATCCCGGGAATCAGGAGGGAGTAACCTGGAAAATCATCCAGCTAGATTTCTTTGGAAGATCTGGGAATTTTGGGAAAGTTAGCAGGCTTTTGTAACTCTACTGGAGATAGAAAACAACATTATTCCATAAGGTATGCTGGTATGTATGCTATGTGTGTCCAACTGTTTTGAAGCAAAGATACATACAGCCTTGTAAAAGTACATGCTGAATCTTTTCTTTTTCTTTAGGTCCGCTACCTAATCCTTCACGGCAACCCACTTCTGACAGGGCCAATTTATCACGTGTGATTTATGATCAAAAGCTGAAGACCGCGTCATGTCGTAGACTAGTGAAGGACGAAACGTTGTACAAGTTGTACAGGAAACCCATGCAGATGGGACGTGTGCAGAAGATTGACTTTACTCACCAGTTCCCACAATCGGTCAAGACAAAGCACACACTACTTCTATATTCTCTCTCTCCTTTACTTGCACAGCATGACAAAACCAAACTTCTGGTTTTATTCGCTTTTCTCCTACCGCCGGACAGGGAATAGTCAGGGGAGATAGGAATACTGCTTTGTTTGGGAAACAAACCCACACACATGATCTCACACAGAGGCAACCAAACAGTGGGATGTTTGTTGGTTGAAAGTGTGCTTTTTTCATTGTTATTCATGCTGTTTGTCCATGGATGTCTGAGTGTCCGTAAAGGACTGGTGATGGCTAATGGCATGGTGTTGCCTGTAATCTTCCCTGTCACCAGCCCGTAGATCAGCCCCTCCATTAGAGCAGAAGCCCAGACCCACAGCTGCCTGATGTTACCTGGGGACGGGTAATTGCTCTGCAGGAGACCGCCCTCTCTTCACACCTCATTAAGCCATTCGCCACAGTTTGAAGCCCTCTACCTTCCCCTTATAATATATGCCATTTAGCCAATGCTTTCATCCAAAGTAACTTACAGCTATGCCTGTATTTGTATGCGTGGGTGGCTCCAGGAATCAACCCACAATCCTGGCATTGCAAGCACCATGCTCTACCAACTGAGCCATACAGGTTTCAGTCACGTCATTGGTTGATTTTGTGTGGGTCAACCAAAAACACCCTAATGATTGGCTGACAAATAGTGCCTCCCACTAGCCAGACAATGGCTGCATGGTGCAGTTTGTGAGAAGCAACTGCAGCTACTTGAAGGCGATGTCACCAAACTACATGACCTTTGATCACATGATTTTTGTAAAGTTCATGAAGTAGATATGTAGGCGCAGGTCAATTTTTTTTATCCCCATAATGCAACAAATTTTGAAAGGCGATGACCAACATTGATCACCGACTAAACAAAATTGATATGCTCTAACACACCCAGAGATAGGACCAGTGAGACACTGCACACTGCACCAAGACTGGTATGCTCTCTGTAGCTGTGTTATACAAGCTCAAGAGAGCCGGTCTTCTCCCCCCTGCTCACCTCCCTACCCTGAGAGGGGAGACGGGGAGACGGGGAGACGGTTCTTCTCAGCAAAAGGGCAAAAATTTGTGTGTGAGCGTTTGCGTGTGCTTCCACTGTTTTGGGCGGTCAATGGCTCCTCCATCTACACATATATCTACACATATTTGTGAAATATTTCTCAAAGTCAGATTCCAAATTGCAATGTTAAGAACCTTCTTCAGGCTACGGTCCTTTTTTCTCAATTTCCGCCTGACTGATGTGCTGGATATGCATATAATTTGTACCACTGGAAGTAAGACACTTTGAAGTTTGTAGAAATGTTACAATAATGTAGGAGACTATAACACAATAGATATGGTAGGAGAAAATGTTTAAAAAATACCAACCTGATTTTTTGGGGTTGTTTTGTTTTGTTTTGAGAGCCCATGCTCTTACAATGGACTGTATAGGGAAATAATACAATCTAGCTCCCAGTATGCAATTCCTATGGCTTCCACTGGGTGTCCACATTTGTGTCTGCTCGCGCAATGCAGAGGACACGCACCTGCTAATATCGTTTTCCTATTGAACATACTTCTTTCCGTATGAAATATTATAGCAGAATTACATTTTAGGGTATCTGAAGATTAAATATAAACATATTTTGACTTGTTGAAACAAAGTTTAGGGGTAGATTTTCAGATTCCTATCTTGGCACGTCGAAGGAGTGGATTACTCAAATCGATGGCGCCAACTAAAGAGACTTTTTGGGATATAAAGAAGGATTTTATCTAACAAAACGACACTACATGCTATAGATGGGACTCTTTTGATGACAAATCAGAGAAAGTTTTTCAAAAAGTAAGTGAATATTTAATCACTATTTGTGAATTTATGAAACCTGTGCTGGTGGACAATTGCATAGCATGCTTTACTGTAAAGCCTACTGTAAATTGGACAGTGCAGTTAGATTGTCACGGCAGATGTCCTCCTCTTCCTCTGAAGAGGTGAAACAAGGATCGGACCAATATGCAGCGTGGTAGGTGTCCATGTTTTAATAGCGAAAACTGAACATGAACACAAAATAACAAACTGAACTGGCAATGAAACAGTCCCATGTGGCACAAACACAGCCACAGGAAACAATCACCCACAAAATACCCAAAGAACATGGCTGCCTAAATATGGTTCCCAATCAGAGACAATGATAAACACCTGCCTCTAATTGAGAACCAATCTAGGCAACCATAGACTTACATAAACACCTAGACTAGAAAACACCCCATAAACATACGAAACCCCTAGACAAGACAACACACATAAATCACCCATGTCACACCCTGACATAAACAAAATAACAAGGAAAACAAAGAACACTAAGGTCAGGGTGTGACATAGATTAACAAGAATTTAAGCTTTCAACCGATATAAGACACTTGTATGTAGCTAAATGTTTAATATCCATAATTTGTATTATTATTTATTTGAATTGCGTGCACTCCAGTGTCACCGGAAGTTGTCCCGCTAGCGGGACACCTAGCCTTAGGATTAGAACGTTTTGGTCAGTTCTACACCTCATTGCTGGCAACCTAGTGGTTAGGGCGTTGGGCCAGTAACCGAAAGGATGCTGGAATGAATCCCTGAGCTGACAAGGTAAAAATCTGTCGTTCTGCCCCTGAGCAAGGCAGTTAACCCACTCTTCCCCTGGCGACGAAGACGTAGATGTCCTTTATGGCAGCCCCCCGTGCCAGTTGAATTTCAGTTGAATGCATTCAGTTGTACAATTGACTAGTTATTCCCCAATGTCTTCCATTTTGGAGGTTAGGCGACAATAAAGCTCAATAGAATACATACATTGCAGCCTATGGTATGTGAATGGTAAAGGACTGTCAAAGGACTATAGCTACTGAGCTGGCAGATGATTTTCCTCTCTCTCTCTCTCTCTCTCTCTGGCAGAAGATAAGAAGATACGCAGATTGTATAGATGTAATGCCTAGACAAGTGTATGCATAATTTAAATTGCTCATGGAAAATGCATATACCATGGATAACTAATGCATGCTTGTACCAGGGTTATATTCAATATAGGCCTGCCGAACTGAACGGTCTCGATCCCCCTCTGAACGCATGCAATTAATTTAAATTGGCTACAGGATCAGCTCATGGAAAAATTAGTACTTTGAGGGGTTTAACCACCGTTCAAAAATTCCAATAACATGCCACTTTCTTGAGGCTGTATGTTATGGGTCGTTGTGTTACGGTGAAAGATGTAGTCTGTGTGTGTGTGTGTGTGTGTGTGTGTGTGTGTGTGTGTGTGTGTGCATGCCTGTCTGTGTGTATGTCGTCACAAGATGGAGGCGTGTAAGACGTGTTTGTTTTCGTCCCATGTAAATATTATTTAATTTTTTGTATACATTTCGTTATTTCATTGTCTTTTTTCCATTTTCAAATGAAATATACCTTCCTGCAACCCGCCTCACCCAATGTGGTATGGATGTGCTATTCTTTTGACCTTATAACTGGAACCTCCATCAGAAGCTAGCCAGCTAATTAGCTACTAGATTTTTAGTCATTGTTAGCCACTGCTAGTGGTCTTTACCTTTAGCTCGAACTCCAGCCACTTTAGCCCGGATAGCCAGGATAATACCTGCCACTCTACACAGCACCATATCAGCCCTGGGCATATCGGACAGCTTTTTTCCCCCACTACATCACCGGATTCCTGCCGCAAGCTCTGGACCATTACACCATTACATCTTCGCAACTAGCTAGTTGCTACCGAGTGGCTATTGTGGCAAACGCCCTTGTCCAGAAGCATGCACCAGCTAGCCTCGAGCTAGGCCCATTTCCCAGCTAGCAAATTAAGTACACCAACTACAATACCTCTCTTGCCAATTGGCCTGGAACCCTTGTCGACACGGAGCACCGTCGATCCATCACGGCTGGTCTGCTGATGTAATTTGGCCGATGTGCTCTCAACCGGCCTCTGCATCGTGGATGTTGGTGTTGATCCATCTGCTAGCCTCGGCCTGCTAGCTTCCTGAACGCCGTGTCTCCCACTCGTCTTGTATAGTAATCGACTACAGAAGGCTCCCTGTTTCATCTTTGCTGCTCATTGGACCCTATGATCACTCGGCTATACAGCTGATGCCTGCTGGACTGATCATTAAATACTTAATTTTGTTTATCTGTCGGCCCTAGCCTCGAACTCTGACCCTTTCTGCCCATTCATCGCCATTTACCCGTTGTTGTTGTCCAAGCTGTTTACCTGTTGTTTGCTCACCCGTTGTTGTCTTAGCTCTCCCAATCAACACCTGTGATTTCTTTATGCCTTTCTCTGATGTCAATATGCCTTGTATACTGTTGTTTAGGGCAGCTCACATTGTTTTATTTGATTTCAGAGCCCCTAGTCCTGCTCAACATGCCTCAGATAGCCCCCTTGTCCCACCCCCCAAACATGCGGAGACAGCATCTAGCTTAACTGGCGCCTCCAGAGATGAAACCTCTCTCATCGTCACTCAATCCCTAGGTTTACCCCCACTGTACTCGTACCCTACCATACCCTTGTCTGTACACTATGCCCTAAATCTATTCTACCACGCCCAGAAATCTGCTCCTTTTATTCTCAGTTCCCAAAGCACTAGACGACCAGTTCTTATAGCCTTTAGTCGTACCCTCATCCTACTCCTCCTCTGTTCCTCTGGTAATGTAGAGGTTAACCTAGGCCCTGTGTATCCCCAGGCGCTCTCATTTGTTGACTTCTGCAATCGTAAAAGACTTGGGTACATGCATGTTAACATCAGAAGCCTCCTGCCTAAGTTTGCTTTATTCACTGCTTTAGCACACTCCTCCATTCTCTGTATATATCAATGAGGTCTCTCTTGCTGCGGGTGATTCTTTGATCCACCTCTACGCAGACGACACCATTCTGTATACATCTGGCCCTTCTGTGGACACTGTGTTAACAAACCTCCAAACGAACTTCAACGCCACACAACTCTCCTTCCGTGGCCTCCAACTGCTCTTAAATGTTAG